>NC_137504.1:27092500-27197500 GCF_041902795.1 Electrophorus electricus | reverse complement strand
GTTTTGTGATTTCTCTTGGTTCATCATTCAGTATTAAACTGGGCAAAGATAAAACACCTTCATGATTATAGCTGATACTGTGGCACAGTATAATGTTGATGCTCCCAAACTCACATACAATTATTCCATAATTAATAATACAATTATATGCACTAACTTATTCACTCTTTCTTGTTCTTTGTTGTGGTCTTTCTTAAACATTTAAGGAAGATCCAACTGCATGTTTTCACAAAAATGAACATGACCAGTGCAGTTATGGAGAGTAAAAAGGCAGCCACGTCCAGGCAGTGGTACTGGCACCAGGTGAGGTTATGGGCTTCTACTCTCAGGTGCTTGGCCCCCTTGTTCCACATCACAAACTCGATCCAGAAGACAGCCTGGTCCAGAGGCTACATAGGTTGATCATGGTGGATTAGGTGAGGTTATGGGCTTCTAGATACCTAATTTATTAAATTCATAATATCTCTCCCTTATAATTCCAAACCAAGGCTATCATTTAAAACATTTTCCCATTATCCCAAATAAAATAACTACACATATCCAAACACAGAGCCATTAATCACAATTTTATCCTCCCGCTTTCTATTTGGAAAATTACCTGCTCCAATAATGTGAACCAAAACTACAACTCTCTCAATTCTGGGCACGACTCTTAACTCATCCCTTCACAACCGCTAAACAAAACAAATAGGTACATGCTTTGAACCAAAACTCCCGTTACGTTATTATAATAAATATATCTGTATCTACACATATACATTAACTCTAGTAGTTGTCTACACAGTCAGTTGACCACCTTGAACAATGTAAGACAATTACAATAACTTTACAAAACTCCAGCAAACAGCAGGTTTGTTCCCTCTGATAGAGGTGTAATTAAAATAAAAGTCTTTCAGCCCCAGGTATTGTCCACATTATTCCTCTAATGTTCGGCTCTGCTGTTTGTCCACATGGAATGGGCTGGAGTCCCGTTACACTCCGTTTTTTGATCCTTTGCCTTTGGAATTGTTTGTTTGGTCAATTTTGCCTTCCTTGTTGCCTACATTTACTCTGTTTCCTGAACTTCAATTTCGGGTATTCCCCTTATATTATTAAAGTCTTATTTCTTTCCTACTGCTTTTGGCTAAACCTGAAAGGGCGGTTTTCCTTGCATCTTCTTTTGCTTGCAGTTTAGGAACTGACACCAAAATGCTTATTTTCCTGTGCTACACAAATCTAATTAAACTGAATGTAAAGTAATCAGCACTGTGAGCTGTGTGTGTGTATGTGTACTTACACACATTCTTGTTGGAAACCTACACATGTATATAATTTATTCCAATTTTCTTAACATTTAGGGACAGCACCATCAAGTGGGCATTTTTGGTTTTGTGATTTCTCTTGGTTCATCATTCAGTATTAAACTGGGCAAAGATAAAACACCTTCATGATTATAGCTGATACTGTAGCACAGTATAATGTTGATGCTCCCAAACTCACATACAATTATTCCATAATTAATAATACAATTATATGCACTAACTTATTCACTCTTTCTTGTTCTTTGTTGTGGTCTTTCTTAAACATTTAAGGAAGATCCAACTGCATGTTTTCACAAAAATGAACATGACCAGTGCAGTTATGGAGAGTAAAAAGGCAGCCACGTCCAGGCAGTGGTACTGGCACCAGGTGAGGTTATGGGCTTCTACTCTCAGGTGCTTGGCCCCCTTGTTCCGCATCACAAATTCGATCCAGAAGACAGCCTGGTCCAGAGGCTTCATAGGTTGATCATGGTGGATGCGGGACAGTTTCATTATATTCTCTTTGTACCTGAGTGAAGAAATTAAATAGAGTCTGGAATATAAGGTTTGTGGAAAATTGATTATGGAAACTAAGAATGCTGGAAGTTTCTAGTAGTCTAACTGATTAAAGTGCAGATATATGTGATTTGGGTCAATTAAATATTTATGGTTGCTCTAGCTTGAAAAACCTAGGAGTATGCTGTAAATTGGATTTTGGGGGAGGATCAAGGGATAAAGGAAGAGGGAGGAATAAAATAAAGCTTGGCAGCATTGAATACCATCATACCATCAGTATAAAGTGGAGGCAGTAAGTGCTATCAGTATGAAGGGTTGTGATATCAGCAGTAAAGTTCACTTAGTAAGTTCATTTATATCACCAAAGTAAAATTTCTTCTTGGGGAGGATACATAGAATGAGGGGTTTCATGTGTTTGAATGAGAAGGGAGCAGTCCTACAGCTGCTGTGTAATCTTACACTCAACACCTCTAAAATGGACTCCTGCAAGGAGTACTTTTATTGAAATCAAAGGATCAACTCACGATTGATTGTATATAACGTTGGTGAGAGCCTCCTTCAGGTCTTTGGTTTCCATTTTGTTGAAGTCAAGGATTACAGCTGCTCCCTTTGTTCTCATGTGGTTCATGTTATCTGGCTGATCAACAAACAGTGGTAAACCCACCATTGGGACTCCATGGTAAATAGCTTCATACAGCCCATTAGTCCCACCATGGGTGATGAAGGCCTTGGTTTTAGGATGTCCTGTTAAGATACAAATTTTCAGTACATGTTGAGGACCATTCACTTCAAAGATGTGAGTGAGTGACAGACAGACAGACAGATAAATAAATAAATAAATTTATTTTTAAAAAAAGAAAAAAAAAAGAAATAAATTTATATATATATATATATATATATATATATATATATATATATATATATATATATATATATATATATATATATATAAAAAATTCTCTCCTTACCTAGTAAATCATTCTGGGGAATCCAGTCATACATTCTTGTATTAGGAGTGAGAGTGTCAGGCTTCTCTCCTGAGTATCTCCACAAGACCTGTAATTAGACACAGAAATCAAGTCTGAGAATAAAGCTCAGCTACACGTTATACTATATTAACACCAAATTAAGAAATGTCAATATACACAATACTGACAAACAATTTTCTCCACCTATTTTTCCCCCAAATGTAATCAGGAATGAAACAAAAAACTTTACAATTTGGATGGTTCCTAGATTATGTGGTCTTTTGAATCCTTTCAAATGGAAAAATCAACCAAATTCAACACCAAATCAAAGGACAAAATCAGTATTAATTAAATAAATTGTCACACCTTTTTTCTGTTTCATTGATTATAATGATATTAGATTTTATATATATGAAAATGCAGTGAATAATTCTTAGCTTCAAAAACCTTTGAAAAAACTTGAATAATCATAGTACCTGGACTGGTTGTACCATCTGACTAAAATTGCATATTTTAGAGAAGGATGGAATAAATAACACATTAATGAGATTATGTTGAAGAAACATCCCAGATCAGACCCACTCCACTTAAGTGTATTGTGACCAGATCTCACAGTAGCACTGGTGTCAGCAATATATAATAGTGCATACTAAGACCTTCTGAGGGATCTGCCCGAGTGCTGAAGCGATGGTGTTGGCTCTCTCTTTGGTGAGGTTCTTTACCATGGATCCCAGTGAAAACACCACAATGCCATCAACCCCTGAGCTCTGAACAAACTCCTCCATCGCCTACAGAACCAAAATAGCAGTTATAATAAAACAGGTGCATATATTCTAGCCATACTCTTACATTACTCAATATGTCAGAAATGATAGCAAATTATATGATAACATTATATAAAAATGTTCTTGATTTTTTAAAATATTCAAATTCACAGGATGGCCAAAAAATCAACCTTTTTCTACCAGCTGGATATCTAATATTAATTTTGACTATGAATATATTTCAAACCATTTCTGCGAGTATTACTTATGTGTGTGTTTGGGCTTATGTGTGTGTTTGTAGCTAATGAACTGCATGAACTCCTACCTATTTGAGTGTTAAAAGTTTGTATGTTTAAGATCTGTAGTAAAGGTCAAGCAGTGAACCTCCGGGATGTTTAACCCAGGGCTGAAAACAACAAACAACAAGTAAGGCTGATCTTACTTTAGGCAGAGGCTTTGCAGGCTTGCAGTGTAGTCCACCCACAAACTTGAAGTTTGGCAGGAATGGTCGTGGATACTCAAAGTCCCAATAGGATCTGATCAACCAGATGTCAGCCTTTCCCACAGTGTCACACAAGGTTGTGGGTCTGCCTGTGAAGTACAGCAGCAAAGGTGGAGGGACAAACTCATATCAGGTTGCCGGTGATTGTAAGTGGTGTTTAAAGCTGCTGTAATAGCTTTTAAAATTATTTCTAACTTGTCAGACTAAGCCTATACAGTTCATTCCTTCCTGTAGTCCAAGGTATGTGAGCTGTGAAAGAAAAGGCCACTTAAGGTTATGTATTTTTGAAGCAGGTGAGGTGTTCACACCGTTAGATAGAAATGATGTTCAAACAACTTTTGATAGAATAATAGGACAGTTGTCACTTGATTCTTGGCCCCTCATTTTCTGAGACGGGGGGGGGGGGGGGGGGGGGGGGCTAAGGTTTGACCCCCTTTGGTCTGATAAAATTGTGCAAATTGAAACTTCCTTGGTCATGTAGTTCCTTGTACAGGGTAAAGCGAAGTGGCAGCTTCTTGACTGAAGCATGACACTCACTCCCTTCATACAACATTCCAGGTTGTCTACTATACCCTTGTGGCTGTTGAATATGTGTATAAGACATGATGTAGACCACATTAACACATGGGAAACTAACACATGGGATCACTACATCACATTTCCAAGAGGCCATCCTCTTGTAGAGAAGTTTCTGATTGTACTGCTGGACAGCAGCAGTTGATTACAGAGTTGTTGTTGTTGTTTTCTTTCTTTCACACTGTATCTGGTTTAGTGATCCAGCAGCCCATCAGGATGTAAACACATTTTAGGCTAAGTCAGATGAACAAACTTGTACATCACCTTCACAGTTCATTTGTTTTCTACTACCAATATCTGGAGTAGACCTATTCAGGAAGATGAACAAAAGTTCAACACTTATTAACATTTAGGCATGAATCCATAAATAATTAGCTGTTCACCCCGTCTCTTCAATCCTCTCTCTCTATATCTATATCTATACACACACACACACACACACACACACAGTGTACTACAATTTTGAATTTTTCTTTGTACGTCTGTATATGTATGTATGCATGTATGTATGTGTGTGTGTGCGTGCATGGAAAAGTGGAGTCTGTTGGTACATGGCAGAAAATGAGAAAATGTTAAAAAACACACAGTGATAAATGTTCAGCGCTTACACACGGATCCATAAAAAATGAATTGCAAAACCAATGGAGAAATTGTTCTGCCTTACCCATTATTTTGGTGTAATGCCTATCAAACATAAACATCGATTGTAGTCTGAATATAGCTGTGTGAGCAATGTACAGCAACATGTTCTCTAATCGCTCAGTGAAATCCATGTGATCTGTGAGATGCGCCTGGCTGGCTACGGCAGGCACGTATGATGGCGGAGCTGGCATCTGTCCGCACATACGCTCATAGTAGTACGCTAAAGTGAGTCTCAGAGACACTACGTGGGGCACACCGAGCGTCTCTGCCAACAGGTCACTGCATGGCATCATTGGATCATAGAAAATCACATCATAGTGTGACTCTTTAAGCAAAGTTATCAGTTGTTCATTGAGTATTCCATAGCAAACTTCCTTAACATAAATCATAAATCCGGACAAAACGTTCCAATATAAAGACACCTTCTGAAACATAGTTGAATCATAACTCATCCATGCAGCGATAAAGCTCTGCCACAGATGCTGAGCATCTTCTTGTTCCATGTTCACTTTAAAAACCATGTATTCAAAGCGCTCCTGTTGCGAACGTTTCACCGTAGGTGAGGCTGTGTGTACCAGAACAGTCACGTTGTGATTCCGATCGACAAGCTCCTCCACAATCGCACGCATATTTTGCCAATGACTGTATTCACCAGGAAGCACCAGCACTTTGCCACTAAGAGAGCTTTCACACCTGCTCAGCAGCAAAACTATAAAGGGGAGAAAATATCTTAATATCATCATACCGAACACTAAAGACCAGAAAACTTGCGCTTTCTTGTTCCTTCCTGGAACTTGGCGTAACTTTCGACGGGGCGGAGCAGGCCATACGGGAAGGACGATTCTTATTGGCTATTTCTCTATCGTTTTACAGGAGCTCGGCTCCTGTCAGATATAGTGACAGAGTGAAAAGCGTCTTTGTTTTTAATATCTAACGCTGTAGTATATTGCCACCAAATGTGCCATACCTTTAGTGAGCCAAGTTACATTTAGTCATCGGTCGCTTAAAATTGCACGCAAACAAACGGTTATTCCTCCGTGTATGTTGCATGTTGTGAAGGTGGTATGTGAGGTTGTGTAACAACCTCAATAAAGACTACGTCGAAGTTTATGACACATGATTCAGTTAGTTTACACGAATGTAACGAAACAAAAACAACGACCGAATGTGTCTACTTCTCATAGGGCATTTAAAGGATATTTTAACGATTGAAAAATGATTTTGGTATGCAGACCTGCTGTTTTCAGATTCAGATGGGGACCGGAACGTTAGGAAAGAAATCCCGTGATTGTTTCTCCAGTTGCGCGTCGTTGGGACTGGCATAGTGCCGCTATCCGGTACCTGGGAACCAAGGTAGTACGCACAGTCAACCACATCCCAACCAGTAAGGCCCACACGACCAGCGCCAGCTGTCCCCACTGGCACCAATCACGTGAAAATAAAGGAAAATAATTAAGTGGGCAGGGGAAAGACGGGTCATTAGTAAAATGAAGACAAAGCCAAAAGAAAACGTAAAAAAGGTGTGCTCAGAAGTAAAATAAGAAGAGAGGTACTACGCATGCGGGAACATGCCTAGATGCAGGGAAAGGGCATCCAGTCATCCCTTGAAAGCTGCAGTTGTGGGTGCCATGATGACATATTCAGGGCGGGAGTTCCACGAGTCTATAACCCGACTAGAGAACCGAGCCTCGGGCCTGATGCAGTCTGACCTGGGCTTAATCAGTTTCATAGAATGTCCCTCAAAGCTGCCTATAGTGCAAGGAGAATATCCCTAGGGTTTCAAGCCTAGTGCCATAGTCCATGCCTCACATGCCGCATACCATCTTAGTGCCAACCTGTAAAACACGTTGCAGGGCCATTTTGTTCCTCACAAGACAAGGTGGATTTGCCTGAATACAATATTCTAGGTGTGGCCTGACAAACGCTGAGAATATCCTAACAAATATGGCACCGGTGATTTTACCGAAGGCCCTACGAACCATCCACACGGAAACCTTTCGAGGCTGAATCCTGCTATTGATCACTAGCCTTGAAATCACCAGACAGGGTGAGGCCTGGGTCTTTGATCTGGCTGATGGAGGGGATATTAACTGTTCCAAGCTGATAACTTGTTGCAGGCAATTTGGGACCGACACGCAGTACAGAGCATTTCTCCCAGTTGATCGGTAGCTCCCATATTTCCGACCAACCCCAGTGCCAATCTAGGGCACTCTGTAAGTTATCTGCATCCCAGGCTTGTCCACAGGAGCCCATAGTTTAAGGTCATCTGCAAACAACAGGGATGACATTAGTTATGGTTGCATTAGTGCCTGTCAAACATACATTCTAAAATTACTTTTAAACATGGAAGGATTTGAGAAAATCAAATAAACTATATTATTAATTCATGAACATCAGGATCAATTCTGTAATATATGCTGGAACTTTGCAACAATGAACATAGATAAATAAAAATAATAACTGTATACCTTGAAGACAATGTGAGTTCTAAGTTTAAGTAAATTAAATGACTTGTCAACTATTTAAAAAGGCATACAGAGGAAACAACACCAAAAAAAGACTGAAATTGCAAAGCAGAGATATGATACACCAAACAACAAATCAATAAAAATAAAAATAAATTAAGTGTGACCAATACATGTCTGTGAAGAACTACATATTTACATAAATTATTTAAAGGCATCTGAATTAAAATTAGAACTGATGCATTAAATCTACCTACCTCGCTAAGATACAAAGAGGCTGGAAACAGAGCAAAAGTAACTAATTATCCAGCTAATGTTTACAAATTATAACCTCTGCTCACAATACTTTCTAAGACACGCGTATTTCATTGGAAGCTCTTAAACGCAAAGATAAGTGTAGTTATAGAAACAACAACAAAAAAAACCCCCTAACATTATAACTCCCATACACCGATGCAGTGCCAGACGAAAGCATAATGATTTCACATCTGTATAGTACTAGGGGAAACAGGGAGAGCTGAATTCACTGGTGTCATGGTTTACCAGGCACCCCACTCGAGAGACATGCCTATTGTCTCACACACACACAGTGCACCTGGCCCACTCCAAGCCACTTGATTGTACCTGTGCCTTGTTTGCCTCCTGCACATTGCTCCACTACTGTGCTCTACAAGATGCCTGAAGGATGGTTGCTACTTTCTGTCTCAGTGCCCTGAGTCTTACCGCCAGTATTATCTATTTCTGTTATGTTTAGCTCGCTGCTATGCTCTTTCATATATTTCTTTATTCTGATATGAAGAATAAAGACAAGTCTTTCCTACACTCAAATCCTTACTGACGTCACAACCGGAACACCTGTATTGTCATAGTAGGCAGAAATCACAACAGTTTTTATTCACAAGGGGGCATTGCGAAAAAGTGGAGCTGAATTGGAAACCTGGCTGTCTTCAAAATAGTCTACTTCATGCTACTTGCGTACTGACTGGGCCCCAAATCAGTATGCCTATGTAGTATGCAACCGAAATAAAATGTTCCAGTACACAAAAGATACCCAGACCATGACCAGAGCTATCTTCGTGGTGTACTGCATACCATTATGCAATGGTGTCAGAAAATCTTTCCCAAGTGGGTGGAACCTTCATACATTCACTTGACTTTATCGTATGGTTTATGTTTGTTGCATACTGTGTACTACTATGGGGACCAGTATTCAGTGTATACTAAGTGTAGTATGCAGTATACTGTATGCAGAACACAGCCCATGTATGTGAAGGCAGCATTTTTCCCATATTAAAAGGAAACTTGGAATGACCAAGAGAAGCTGGTGAATGAACTGAAAATAGTGACGTTTAAACCACCGGAGAGCCTTTGTTTTGAGAAACCCGGGGAGTGGGCTGAGCGGAACAAACTCGCTAACTGATGGCGACCAAGATGGATAAAGAAGAGGGTCCCGTGCAAGTGAGCACTCTCATTTATGCCTTAGGCAGGGAAGCAGAGAACATGTTTAGCTCTTTCACATTTGCAGAAGGAGAAGAGACTAAAATGCAGTCATGGCCAAGTTTGTTGTCTACTTTATTCTGAAGCATGACATAATTTACGAGAGAGCCTGCTTCCATCAGCAGATGCAGCGTGAGGGATATAAAGTAGAAACATTAATCCATGCTTTTTATGTACACTGTGATTTCAGAGCTAATTCTGAGCAACACATTAGAGATGGGTAGTGATGGGAATCTGGGAAAAAGAATTGTCATGAATGTTACAGCTCATATCAAAACTCAGGAAGCCTGTCAAAAAGGGGAGGTGAGAGCTCGGGTTAGCCAGCAAGGCGAGGTTTCATGTGCCATACAAGAAGTTGCCCAGGGCCAACATAAACACACAAAATGGCCAAAACAAAACAGTGATAAGAATAAGGAGAGAGACCAAAAAGACAAAATGAGGAGAGTGTGAGTATCCTACTCAGTGGACCAGTAGTTCAGACAATGGGATTAATAAAAACTTTTCCAGGTCAGCAGTGAAGTGTTTGTACCGTTCAAGACACAGCCAGTGAATATCCAGGAGAATGCCCAAACATATGTAATCTACACAGCATGCAGAGTTCCCATACTACTTTTCAAACACATAAAGGAGGAACTGGAGAGTCTAGAGGTTAACAGCATCATAAAAAGTGTGACAGAACCTACAGTGTGGTGTGCACCCATGGTTCCAGTCTCAAAGAAATCAGGAAAAGTATGTATCTGTGCCAATCTGAAAATGTAGTGAAGACATAATAAAGCAGCTGAACATGATAAAGCAGTCAAGAGAGAAAAGTTTATACTGACAACAGCAGAGGAAATCATTGCAGGACTGAGTGGGCGCAGTGTTCTATTTACATTTATGGCATTTGGCAGACGATCTTATCCAGAGTGACTTACAAAAGTGTTTTGTCATTCATTCATACAATACAGCCTAGCCAGTATAGTAGGTTAGAGTTCAAGATACTATTGAACTAGAATACTGTTGAAATACAGGGATCAGTGCTGATGCCTAGAAGTGCAAAACACAAATAAGCTCTCAGACAACAATAAGTGCAATTAACAATACCCTACAATAAGTACTAGAGTTTCAGTTGCGCAGCATAGGTGCAGGATCAGTGGTCATGTAAATATTCCACAAATTGATGGGTCTTCAGTCTGCGTTTGAAGTCTGCAAGGATCTCTGCCATCTGGACAGCCAGTTTGTTCCACCATCTGGAAGCCAGGACAGAGAATAGTATTGATTCTCTTCCATGAGACTGGAAACATGGTGTTTCAAATCTAGCTCAACTTGAGGTTTGAAGTACTCAAGGTACAGATTGGGCTTTAACCATTAACATCATGTATGGAGCATCAAGATTTTAAATCTGAATCATGCTGCTGCATTCTGGACAAGTTGTAGAAGACTGATGACTCTTACAGGAAGACCAACAAGTAGCAAGTTGCAGTAGTCTAGCTTTGAGATTACAATAGACTGCACAAGTACCTGTGTGGCTTCCTGTGAGAGAAAGGGCTGTATCCTTCGTTTGTTAAAAAGAAGAAATCTGCAAGACTGGGACAGATTTGAAACATGAGTTGAGAATGACAACTGGTTGTCCAAAGTTATGCCCAGGCTACGAGCAGCTTCATAAGTGATACCAATGAGTTCTCAAAGGAAACTGTGAGGTCATGTTAAGGGCTGAACGTTGCTGGGATGTACAGAAGGTTGGTTTTACTGGGGTTAAGCTACAAGTGGTAGGCTGTCATCCATGACGCAATGTAAGTCAAGCATGCTGAGATACGTCTGGAAACCTGCATGTGGGAGGGTGGGAAATAATTGGGTGTCATCAGCGTAGCAGTGCCAGGAGAAACCACAAGAAGATATTACATCACCAAGAGAATGAGTAAACAAAGAAAAGAGAAGCGGGAATAATACTGAGTCTGGGGGGACACCGGTGGAGTGTCTACATAGATTGGCTGTGGATCCTCTCCATGTTACCCAATAGGACCATCCCTCTAGATATGACTGAAACCATTTCCATGCAGGGCCAGTCACACCAAGGTTGGACAGGACAGACAGGATAATGTTGTGGTTATGTTGGAGCCTATTACGGAAAGATGGATGTGTGTGAGTGTATGTGTTCCATGTTCACTGCCAGGATTTCCTTCCATTTGAGACTTCGCCCCATTCCTCGCTGGGCTTTCAAGACAACTGCTCCTACTATTTAATGGTCCCTCCCACAAGAGAGAAGGAGGAAGAGAAGGGAGACAGTTTTGTTGATTTGCATGTGTTGGTTTGTTTGTTTGGCTTGTGGTTGCAATTTTGTATGACTTTTGTGTATGACCTTGTTTCCCCCATTTTTGGACTTTGTTCTTTGGCTTTGCTCTTCCTGCTTCAGTAGCTGTATATATACATATAGAGATTGTATAAAGAGTATAAATATTGTTTGTCTGGTACTTTGGTGTTGGACACTGGTGGTAGGGAGTGACTGCCATTTTTGTTGGGTGTGGGCTTTGCCTCTGTTTATGTGTCAGGAAGTTAGGAAGGTCTGTTGTATGTTTCTTTTATTTGTTAGAATTATTTAGAAAAAATACTGCCAAACTTGCACAGATCAAATGCTGATTATTCAAATTTTCCTCTGTAGTAGCATGACTTTGCAAATGTTACTTCCATTGAGAATTTGGAAAGAAGAGATTGGTATGAGCTGAGGTCTGAATCTAGGTTGTGATTTCCTCCACCACCTCTCTGAAGCCATTAGTTCGCTCCTGTGGCAGTGGAGAGCTTCTGTTAGCCAAGGGGCAGTTGGGGGAGATCTTACAGGTTTAGAGGAGAGAAGGCATCGAAGAGTAATCGATGAGGAGTGTGTAAAAAGGAAAGTATTACAAACTGTATCCAGGGAAAGAGAAAAAAGAGAGTTAGAGTGAGGAAAGCTGTACGAAATAGTAGAAATTATGGAAAAGGGAGTGATTGAGTGTAAATTGCAATGGAAGGAGGAAGAACACGTTGGGGAGGTATGGATGGAAAGAGTAGGGAGGGAGAGAGAGAAGGCTAGAAAGTGATGGTCTGAGAGGTGGAGGGCGGGTGACTGCAATGTCTGATGTTGTAGTGGTCTGGGTGAAAATCAGGCCCAGAACATTGCCCACACTGTGAGTCTAAGGGGACTAATTGAGGACAAAGTCAAATGATGTCAACAATGAAATGATGCAGGAGGAATGTAGCTTGTCTGATGGAAGGTTGAAGGCACCAAGAAGAATGTGTGGGTTTCCTTCAATGGGGAATTGAATCAGGAGAGCATCAGTGAAGTTATCTAGGGAACTCGGAGGGTGGTAGATTAAAGTGATGTGAAGTATGGTGGGGATAGACACTATAATAGCGTGAAATTTAAAAGAATAGATTGAAAGAGAGAGAAGGAAAATGGGGTGAAACACCACTTTGGAGATAACAGTAAAGCTGTGCCACCATGCCTGCCAAGACGTCTTGGCGAATGTGTGAATGAAAAGGCAGAGGACAGTTCTCAGGGGTGATCCAGGTCTTTGCTAGAGCCAGGAAGTGTAGTGAGCAGAGGGTTGCTAGGGCTGAGATGAAGTCAGCTTTCTGGACAGCAGATTGGCAATTCCAGAGCTCTCCTGCCACCATGGTCTGTGATTGTGCTGAACATTGGGAGTAAATGAGGTTGCTGAGATTGTGTTGTCTATGACGATGTTAGTATCTCGGATATTTGTGGGATATGTAGACAGGAATTCCGAGACACATTTCAGATTGGAAAGATGTTTAGGATTGTGGATGTATCTGATGAAAATCTGAAAAAGTGTGAAAAAAAAGATACTTAGATGAGTTTCAGTCTCAGTGTAGATGAGGAACTACAGGTGTTGATAACTGCTGCACAAATATACGTCTGTAGAGGAGTCGTCCTAATTTAACAATTCAGTAACTGCTGTGTCTGCTCCCCAATTCACTCCTAGGGTCAAGGCGAAACTAAACCTGCAGTGAGTAATTACAGCTAACAACAAACAAACAGTTAGGTTCAGACAAGAAGCCTTGAATTTAACAGAATCTAAGGCAAAAGTAAGTAAACTCAGAGCTTACCTTAACCAACCAGAGAATAGTCCAAGAGAACAACCAAAGCAAACTCACCAGGTGCTGTAGCGGGTTCTGGCATATTCATCTTGAGAAAGATAGCCAGAGGCTGACAACTTTTATCACTCCTTTTGCCAGATACAGTTTCAAGCATTTTCCTTTTGGTAGCAGTAGTGCCTCTGAGGAAGATTTACATTTATAGCATTTAGCTGACACTTTTATCCAAAGCAACTTAAAATTAAATAGCTTACTGAATACAACTTGAGGGTTAAAGGCCTTGCTCAGGGACCCAAGAGTGGCAGCAGTAGGGATTGAACCAGTGACCTTCCAATTACAAATCAACTACCATAATCACTGAACAAACAAGTGCCATCTGCTATGGCCACGCAGCAGATGAGAGGTTATAAGTTCTAATCAGGTACATATAGTCAGGATGACCAGAGCATATTTAGAACTCATACACCAGTAATGAAGAGTTTTTCTTTGTGACATGTGAAGTGTATATGCAGAACGGATTAGTATATAGAGGTACCTGAATAGAGCCAAGATACTAGATTGTATTCATGATGGCCATCAACGCTTATCTAAGTGCAGGGACAGGGCAAACACCTCAGTATTGTGGCCTGGTATATTATCCCAAATCAAAAGCCAGGTTTTAGCTTGACAGTCATGCCAGGAGTAAAGAAAGGCTCAATCCAGGATACTGTAACTCTCCACATTATTGGCAGACAGACCATGAAAGAGAAGCCCACACAATTGGAAGAAACTCAGTTGTTACTTTAATAGAAGGGCATTGCACTGTAACAGTATGGATCTACCCTAATAAGAGGAAAGGGGAATTTAAAAGGAGGAGATGTCACAGTATTTGTGACACTTTGCATTCATAAGGGGTGTTGCCAAAATGTGTTGCTTATTGAACTGAATTGGGAGCATGTATGTGTAGACAGCAGTTTCCCCTTATTAAATTACTTGGAATGACCGAGTCTTTCGCCTTTCACTTCCTGAGTTTATTACATGAACATACATCATTTGGAAGTTCTAGGACCCACGTCAAACACAAGGCCCATGGGCCTGATGTGGCCAATGAAATCCAATCTGGCCAATTAAATTATTTAGATTTTCAGTTCATGTTAGCCCAGTTCACAATCTGCTGCACTACAATCTCCAGCATGCACTACAATGTAATGTGTGCCCCCACCCCCTCTCCCAACAACATTCTATGGGACAGCAGTTACACCACAATTGTACAACACCAGTCATATCACCAAACATACTAACTCCATTTCAGCAGCAGTCCAACCAATATAAATGCCTAGTTATCTTTAAAAATGACCAAAAGAAAAGTGACCAGTGAATGCAAGGGTTTTTCAAGAGAGGTGGGAGCTCGAATACCTTTTTACTTCTAAGACGGATAGGCCTAACTGTCTCATTTGTGGAGATAATGTGACCGTAAATAAACAATATGATATTAGGCACCAATAGTGATAATGCAGTAAAAGCCAGTTTCATAGTGGCAGAAGAAATACACAAGTCAGGCAGGCCTTTTACCAAGGATGCTTTTCTGAAGCAGTGCATGCTTAAGGTTTACGATGTAATGTGTCCAGAAAAGCAAACGTTTGCAAATGTCAGCTTTTGCAGAAATATAGTGGCCGATCGGGTGAACGAGCTAGCCACCAATCTAAAAGAGCAACTGACTGAAAAAGGAATTGACTTTTTAGCTTATTCAATTGCTGTTGACCAGAGCAGTGATTCTACTGATAGTCAGTTGTTAGTTTTCCTTTTTGGGGTGGACTCCAAATTATGTTATGGAAGAGCTTGTGGTTGTAAAATTAATGTGTGACACAGCCACTAGAAAAGACTTTTTTTTTCAGAAAGTGGAGAAATGTGTGATTGTGTAAGGGTTTGCACCAGGCCAAGGCCCCTCCGGCCACCAGAGGGACGCCTTGAGTCAGGCACACTACTAATCAGGCTTGATGCACAACAGCTGTGCTAGATCTATATAAGCCCAGTGACCCAGTCATGCAGAGCTGGGTCTTTGCTAAAGTATGGAGCTGAGTGCCTAGCCAGTAACTTTTGGGTATTGAGGTCTGTGAGCCCTTGTGCTACACCTCTTTTCTGCTCTGTGAGGGTGTCTGTGTTTTTACACATCCCCTCCCTTCTCCCATTTTCTGTCTTGAGTCTATCTCTCTCCCAAGGTTCCCCTTAGTCATTAAAGTTCCTCCCTGTTTTCAGGTTTTGTTTGGGGAGTTTTACTTTGGTTTTCCCCAGTGCATCGGGGCTTCCGTTATTCCCTGTGGCGTCCTTTGTTCTCCCTTTTTCCATGCTTGGCGTGGTGTTTAGATTTTCCTCTTGTTTTTTTCCTCACACAGGTCTTTTTGATGGCTGCCACAGTCACAGGGAGTTTGTTTGCCTCACAGCAAAGCTCCCCACCTTTGTTTTTTTTTTGGTTTTTTTACCTGTTCTCAAATCTAACTGTTTTGCACATGGGTCTACTGTCATTCAAATGTGGTAACTCACCCAATAGACTTTTGGTGCCTTCACCTATCTGACCTGGGTTTGAGCCCTGTTATGGGTTGATGTGACAAGTAACACTGGAGCAAAGTCACAGGACTGATGATGGATGGAGCTCCACGCAGACATGCCTTGGTTAAGTTGAGGAAAAGTGTTGAAGAGATTTTTATTTTTTTTTTAAGTTGTGCAAGAAAATAATTTAATGGAAAACAAAGGTAAAGAAGTCATAGAGCTAAAGGATGAAACAGAGCTAAGGTATTCTTTTTTTGTGTGACATCAGGGACCATCTAAACAAGCTGAACCTTCACAATCTTCTGATCACTGACTTGTATGATCATGTGAAAGCCTTTCAAACCAAATTGAGCTTTTGGGAAAATCAAATGCGCTTTTCGGCCTCTCAAGTGAGCGCACTACCAGAGCTTGCAGAGTTCTCAAGACAATTTACAGGTTTTGAGATCCAAAGGTTAAATTTTGATGTTGTCCGCAATCCGTTTGCGGCTGATTTGGAGAGTTCACCACTGAACATGAAAATGGAGCTGGTAGAACTACAGTGCAAAGGCACTCAAGGCCAAGAACAACTTGGTTGAAGCAGCCAAGTTCCCTTCTTTCATCACAGAAACAATGTCCGAGCTCTGCCTACACACTGCCCATATGCTGTCCGTGTTTGGTAGCACATACCTGTGTGAGCAGTTGTTCTCTGTGATGAAGACAAATAAATAATTTCACAGGACTCCTCTTACTGACAAATACCTTCATTCCATCTTGAGGCTTTTGTCAGATCAGAAGTTAATCCCAAGAATTAATGAATTTGTAACAAAAAAAAGATACCAGGTGTCTAGTTTAAGCAAATAGGTATGTTTAAAAATGACTACCTCCTGAGGTTTAACAGTTAGGCTATCTTATTGTTATGCAAGTATATATTTTAATTATTTTGAATATTTTAATGTAATATTTCAAGGTCTACTTCAAGTGCTCATATTTTGCTGTTACATTTTTGTCCTAATATGAATTAACAATGGACATTTCAGGAAATATAGTAAAATGAATAACAGTAATATTATAATATAGTAATATAGTAACATTTTTAAAAGTTAAATTAAAACATACCCATTCTCCAGTTTTGTTGAGATTTTGAATATGGCCCTTTAAGTGGCTGAATTTGACACCCCTGTTCTAGGAGGTCAAACCAATTCATGTTAAACTATTAGATGTTTAAATTATGACACCCATTCTGTTCGGTTCTAATGTTCCAAGAGAGTAGATGCGGTCTAGAAAAATAAAATTATGAGAGCAGATCAAAGAAAAACTTCAAATTGGAGATCATCATTCACTTCAGTGAACAGGTAATCCCACATTGCGTGGTCACAAGACTATACAGAAACTCTAGGCAGAGGATACAGTTCTTCATTCTGTAGAGGAAATCTATGTGACCCATGTACCAGAGGGCAACCCCTGGCACAGAGATGCGCCACAGTGCTCCCAAATGGGAAAATCACACTAATGAGAAACAACAGGTTGTGTGCCATTTCAAATTGTTCCTTACTCAACTTTGCCAGGAAGTCTGAATGTGCAAAGAACTTCCAAAATAAACTATCTGGACCTGTTCCCTGGTCATATCCACTCAGTCTTCTTTATCTTCAGAGAATCATGGATCATGTTGTCATTTGACAGACTGTATTTCCAGTACTTCATAAATTTTTCCAGTCTGGCTAAGAATTCATGGTTGTGGCCAACATTTTTGAACTATTGTTTGCTTGAAGGGTAGCCTTGAAAAAGGCTTTTCAATTAGGTGTGCCACTATGTCTGTCCACTATATATGACCAGAATGGCCACACACATAACAGCAAGCCCTTGTGGTTTTGATTAGCACCCAACTCTGATAGAAATGCATATTATACTAACAAATAATATCTAAAATATCCTATATACATATGTCGATGTTTTTTAAACTTTATTTATAAACTTTTTAGATTATTTTCCAACTCACTTTTTTTTTTACCACTTTTGTAACCCTCTGAAGCGTTAGATGGGTTAGATTGCACATCAGTGCTGTATACTCAGAATCTCATCCAATGATTTAATCTTTTTTAATTAATGACTTCATTTCATGCAACCTCATCATAATATAGGCACTGCATGAAGTATTAAATACCTTCTTATAATATACATTTGAGACCAACAACTTGTGCAAATTTCACTGACATGACAAAAATGTAGCCAGATTTAAAACTCACAACCATTTTTCATATTGAAGAGTCTTCCTTTACAATCTCAATTACTGAAGGATTGATTTCTTTTGGCATCTGAGCAATACAAGTTTTGTTACAACAAAGCTTAGGGCCATAAAAATATCTCATCAAAGAACTAGGATGTAACTAAATCCAACAGTACTTATTAAGTTGTACAAATGCAAAACACCCAAATGAATGAAACAAATAAAAGCTATAACATTTCAGTTTTATTTTGGTCAAGGCAAAACACTACAAGATATAGATAATGCCATGAACTTTGAGATGAACAAAGATGAACAAAAATGACTAGTGAAACATGTCTGATTACTTCAAACTATGTTGAAATCATTGTCCTTGCTGGTCAAGGATTTAAAAGTAACTGCATTGGATCAAACTGAAATGTAAGAAACTACTGCATTTATCATATACATTAACAGCATTTTAGGCTCCCAGCACATGAAGGATTACCCGATATTACTACTAATACTAATATAGTGATACACACGAACTTAGTCACTCTTTCTTGCTCTTTCTTGTTGTGGTCTTTCTTAAACATTTATGGAAGAGCCAACTGCACATTTTCACAAAGATGAACATGACCAGTGCAGTTATGGAGAGTAAAAAGGCAGCCACGTCCAGGCAGTGGTACTGGTACCAGGTGAGGTTATGGGCTTCTACTCTCAGGTGCTTGGCCCCCTTGTTCCGCATCACATACTCGATCCAGAAGACAGCCTGGTCCAGAGGCTTCATAGGTTGGTCATGGTGGATCCGGGAGAGTCTCATTATGTTCTCTTTGTACCTGAGATTAGAAATTAGAAGTTTGTGGAAAAGCTTTGAAGAGTGTGGAAGCTACGAATGCTGGAGTTTTCCCAATACTATGGCTGTCTGAGTAAAGTACAGACTCAAATATGCAATTTGAGTCATTTAAATAATTATGGATGTTCTGGCTTGAAATTTCCTGGGGTATCCAAATAAATGGGATTTTGTGGGAGGTTTGAGGCATAAAGGAAGATGGCAGGAAAATGGAGGAATGAAAGAAAGCATGGCAGCATTAAATAATTAATTATTGTCAGTATGAAGTGGAGGTTTGTTCTTTGAGTCAGAAATGTAAAAAATCAAACTTCATACTCAGTTTGATTTTTAGGTAATAATGAAGGGTTAGAATAATGAATGCTGACAGCATGTAATTGACTTTAGACCAACACTGAAATCTTTACCAAAATGCACTGAATGAAAAATTTAGGAGGTGTGACAATTAGTTTCTACTGGATAGTGGAGGGATGATCCAAAGGATATAAGAGTAAGCCATTAAGTGCTATCAGTATGAAGGTTTGTGATTTCAGTCAGCAGTAAAGTCTAAATGTGATGACTTTGATTTGTAACTCGCAAGTTCA
The DNA here is from genome assembly GCF_041902795.1 of Electrophorus electricus. Classification (NCBI taxonomy): domain Eukaryota; kingdom Metazoa; phylum Chordata; class Actinopteri; order Gymnotiformes; family Gymnotidae; genus Electrophorus; species Electrophorus electricus. Next base: position 27,178,083 of record NC_137504.1, on the reverse strand, counting down.
TTAAGTACCAACATAAACTGACTGCTAAGGGAGGATCCATAGATTAAGGGGTTTCATGTCTATGAATCAGAAGGGAGCAGTCCTATGGCTGGTGGGTAATCTTATATTCAGCACCTCTAAAATGGATTCCATCTGCAAGGATCTAGTTTTATAAAAATCAAAGGATCAACTCACAATGGATTGTGTATAACATCAATGAGAGCCTCCTTCAGGTCTTTGGCCTCCATTTTGTTGATGTCAAGCATTACAGCTGCTCCCTTTGTTCTCATGTGGTTCATGTTATCTGGCTGATCAGCAAACAGTGGTAAACCCACCATTGGGACTCCATGGTAAATAGCTTCATACAGCCCATTAGTCCCACCATGGGTGATGAAGGCCTTGGTTTTAGGATGTCCTGTTAGATACAAATTCTTAGTACATGTTGAAGACAATTCACTATCAAGACCTCACATAGTGTGTGTGTGTGTGTGTGTGTGTGTGTGTGTGTGTGTGTGTGTGTGTGTGTGTGTGTGTGTGTGTGTGTGTGTGTAAGTGTCTGTGTTCCTTACCTAGTAAATCATTCTGTGGAATCCAGTCATACATTTTTGTATTAGGAGTGAGAGTGTCTGGCTTCTCTCCTGAGTATCTCCACAAGACCTGGAATTAGACACTGAGATCAAGACTGAAAATGAAGCTCATTTAAACAATTTACACTATATTGACACCAAATCAATAAATGTGCCAAAATACGTAGTACTAAATAAACCATTTCACAAACAATTTTTTATCCCTTCTTTACCCTAAACATAATCAGGATTTAAATAAAAAACTTTACAGTTTGGGTGGTTCCTGGATTATATTCTTTTGAAACCTTTCAAATGGAGAAACAAATTTATATTAATTAAATACGTTGTCGTAATCTTTTTTCCATTTCATTGATTATAATGATAATCTAATGATATGATCAAATTAAACCAACAATTCCCATATATGAAAATGCATTCTTGGCTTCTAAAACCTAATAATTAAATTAGATTTTATATGTATGAAAATGCATTGAATTATTCTTGGCCTCCAAAGCCTTTGGAAAAACTTTAAAATAATCATATTACTTGGACTAGTTGCACCATGCAACTATAATTGCATATTTTAGAGAAGGATGGAGTAAATAACACATTAATGAGATTATGTTGAATAAACACCCAGCATCAGATCCACTCCACTTAAGTGTATTTTGACCAGATATCACAGTAGCACTGGAGTCAGCAATATTTAATAGTGCATACTAAGACCTTTTGAGGGATCTGCCCAAGTGCTGAAGCAATGATGTTGGCTCTCTCTTTGGTGAAGTTATTTATCATGGAGCCCAGTGAAAACACCACAATGCCATCATCCCCTGAGCTCTGAACAAACTCCTCCATCTCCTACAAAACCAAAATAGCAGTTATTAATTATAACAGATGCATATATTCTAGTCATACTCTCACATTGCTCAAGATGTCAGCAGCTGATTTATAGTGTTGTCATAAATTATAGAAAAGTATTTATGTTGTGGATTTAAAACAAACAAACAACAAAAAAAACCATTAAAATTAACATTATGGCTAAACAAAAAAAATCAACCTTTTGCTACCAGACTGATGTCTAATATTAAATTTGACTATGAATTTATTTCAAACCATGTCTGTGAAGATGAGGACTATAGGCTTAATGAGTGTGTTTGCAGCTAATCAACTCCCATTCTATATTTATTGTTAAGAAAATTATGTTTTCCATAAAAGGGCAGTGGTCTTAGCCTAAACCTTGTTCCACCACTGCATAAACTGCTGCCTGTTTGTGTGTTAAAGGTTTGTATGTGTTAGATCTGTAGTAAAGGTCAGGCAGTAAACCTCAGGGAATGTTTGATTGCTTGTTAATTCTTAATGTTTAACCCAGTGCTGTTAAACAACCAATGCATGATGATAATCTTACTTTAGGCAGGGGCTTTGCAGGCTTGCAGTGCAGCCCACCCACAAACTTGAAGTTTGGCAGGAATGGTCGTGGATACTCAAAGTCCCAATAGGATCTGATCAACCAGATGTCAACCTTTCCCACAGTGTCACACAAGGTTGTGGGTTTGCCTGTGAAGTACAGCAGCAAAGATGGAGGGACAAACTCATATCAGGTTGCAGGTGATTGTAAGTGGTGTTTAAAGCTGCTGTAATAGCTTTTAAAATTATTTCTAACTTATGCCAGACTAAGCCAATAGAGTTAATATCTCCCTATTCTCCATATTTTGAAAAGTCAGTGTAGCATCTCCCCTGCTTACTTCCTACTCATACATGAGACAAAACCTACACTGGGTTTGTGCCCACTATTCGGCAGTAGTATAGCAACTGTTGTACATCTATTTAACTATTGCTTGCAATAACGACAGTGTAACATCAGTACCTATTAAATCAAATAGCTTGTATGTATTTTCTACACCCTACCGCAGAAATACTACATTCCAATCAAACCATGAATCTTTATGAACCTCACTTTGTGCACAGGGTCACAGCCATGCTGAAAAAGGAAACAACCTTCCATCAAATATTGACATGGAGTTGGAGCATATGACAATCTAAAATGTCTTTGTATTCTGTAACATTAACATTGTCCATCACTTGAATTAAGGGTCTTACTCCAAACCATGAAAATCAGCCTCAAAACATTCTCTAAAGGATATCTGTAATGTAGTTCCAGCTACATTTTTCAGAAATTGTATCTTTGCTAGCTAAATGGCATTTTAGAGTAGCTTACTGTTCCAAAACAAAAGTTTGTTTACTGACTTTATATTTCTTCTTCAAATTCAAGTATTTATCAACTGCTAACATGCCAAAAAACTCCACTGAGCAGATGCATTATGAGCCATATGCAGGCATCATGCTCGTGGGACAAGGTAGTTTTGGAGCAATTTTTAAGTGCTGCCCCTGGCCCCATGTTCTTGTGCTCTTCTCATGTAGTCTGCGCTTATACCTGTTGTGTGCAGGTGCAAAATAACTGACAGACAGGGAAGACCACCCCTCTTGTGGAGAAGTTTCTAAATGTACTGTCACGGTTGGTCGGCCGGCTAGCAGGAAGGACAAGCCCACTCCTGCTAAGGATCACACCTCTTACCTGCCCTGTTCACAGTCTCCTGATTACTAATTATGTTCACCTGTTTCTTAATTACTTTCTGCCTTATTTAAACTCACAGATCCCAAGAGACTGGGCTGCACATTAGTGGTCCTTCGACATCACATCAAGACAAGTCACTGCATTACCTTGAGAAGACTGGTATTTCTGTATTCTGTGTTTTGTTAGGTGCTTCCAACGTTGAGAACCCGATAGAAAATAAAGAGCACTTTCTTGCAACCCTGCCTCTCGCCTCCACTCAACTGCTGACATCACGTGTATTGGTAGACAACATTAAATGTAACCTTGTCCAGCTGATTTATTTACCCGACACTTTTGTCCAAAGCAACTTACAATTATGACTGTGTCATACATTAGCAATTGAGAGTTAAGGGCCTTGCTCAGGGGCCCAACAGTGGCAGGGCTTAAACCAGCAACCTCCCAATTATGTCAAGTACCTTAACCACTGCGCTACCACTACCCACTGATTTACCTTACTGTATTTGTTTTTTTTCTGATAATTTTTTTTCTATCTGGAATAGACATACATAGTAGTATCTGCATGCATTTAAATTTTTAATTGGCTCAGGAAAGTCACAGCCACTATCAGGGTGTGTGTGTGTGTGTGTGTGTGTGTATATATATATATATATATATATATATATATATATACAGAAATAAGTTTTTTAGTTTTTCTGGAGCGTGTTGGTGCATGTTGGCAGAGAATGATGTGAAAATAAACAGTGGTAAAAACTTCTGCACTTACACACATAGATGTATAAAGAATTAAATATTTCTAAAACTAATGGAGAAATTGTACTGCCTTACCCATTAATTTGGTATAATGTTTATCAAATGTAAACATTGTTTGCAGTCTGAACACAGCTGTGTGAGCAATGTACAGCAGCATGTTCTCTAATCGCTCTGCAAAGTCCATGTGGTCTGTGAGATGCCCTTGGGTGGCGACCGCAGGGACATATGATGGTGGAGCTGGCATCTGTCCACAGAGTCGCTCAAAGGTGTAGGCAAAACTGAGTCTGAGAGACATCACATTGGGCACACCAAGCATCTCTGCCAACAGGTCACTGCATGGCATCATTGGATCATAGAAAATCACATCATAGCATGACTCTCTAAGTGAAGTTATCAGTTTTTCATCAAGGAGCATTCCATCGCAAATTTCCTCAACATAACTAGTAAATCCAGCCATCATGTTCCAAAATAAAGACAACGTCTGAATCGTAGATGCATTTTGACTCATCCAAGCATTGATAAAGTTCTGCCACATATTCTGTGCATCTTCTTGTTCCATGTTCACTTTAAAAACCATGTATTCAAAGCGTTCCTTTTGCGCATGTTTCACTGTAGGTGAAGCTGTGTGTACCAGAACAGTTACATTGTGATTCCGATTGACAAGCTCCTCCACAATTGCACGCATATTGTGCCAATGACTGTATTCACCAGGAAGCACCAGCACTTTGCCATTGAGAGATCTTTCACACCTGCTCAGCAACAAAACTATCAAGGGAAAAAAATATCTGAATATCACCATATCGAACAATAAAGACCAGGCAACTTGTTCCTTGTGCAGTCAAACAACACAGAGCCAGTGCAAGCTTTTGAATGTGGAGTTTGCTCTACACACGTGGTCTCTGAACTCTCAATGAACTTGCAGTCACCCTATGATTGATGGCAGAAACCTAAAGCTATAAAATGCCCTTGCATTACTGTCATGTGGAAGTTCTAGGAGGTCCAACAAGTTTAAATTTTAAAAACTATTATATGGTTAAGTCATAACCTTCATTCCACTCGATTCTAAAATTCATCTAAGAATGTAGATGAGTTCCAGAAAAAAAATTAAGGGAACAGATCAAAGAAAAGTTTTAAATTGGAGATCATCATTTACTTCAGTACTTTTGCAATGTTCACAAGACTAAACAGAAACTCTTTGTAGAGAATATATAAAATATTCTTCACTCTGGAGGAAATCCATGTGATGCATGTAGCAGGGGCCGACCCCTGGCGCATAGGAGGGTGGTGTTGGCAGCTGCCCACAGAGTCGCTCGACAGCATTTCCAAATGGGAATATCAAACTGACAGCAGGTTGTGTGCCGGCAGTTCCCCACACATGGTCATGGGGTCTGTCAGAAGAACTGTTCCTTACTCAACTTTGCCACTAAATCTGAATGTGCAAGGAACTTCCAACATAAGGTACCTGGTTCTGTTCCCTGGTCATATCCACATGATCTGCTTTATTTTCAGAGAATCCTGGATCATGTTGTCATTTGACAGATTGTATGTCCAGTACTTCATAAATTTCTCCAGTCTGGCTAAGACTTTTAGGCCATCCTTGTTCAATTATTGTGAGATTTCCATTGAAGGATAGCCTTGAAAAATGATTTTCAATTAGGTGTGCCACTATGTCTGATTCCCTTTTAGGTGCCATTTGAAGTTTGCTGGATAATGTAGCATGTACACAGACAGTGATATTTTAGTAATAATGCTGTTCTTCAGAATGCTGTGAAGGTCCAGGCTGCTATATAACAGGCTTTGTAGTGAAAATAAAAATGTCATTGCTCAGATTTCCTGTCATTTTGCTAATAGACATATTATAGAACCCTTCAGTATATGACCAGAATGGCCACATACACAGCAGCAAGCCCTTGTAGTTTTGATTAGCAATACACTGATAGAAATGTGTCCTATAGTAACAAATAATATCTAAAATATCCTACATGCATAGGTCAATGTTTTTTACTTGATTTATATGTTTAGATTATTTTCCCACTCACTTTTTGTTACCTCTTTTATAACCCTCTGAAGGGTTAGATGTGTCTGATTGTACATCAGTGCTGTATACCCAGAATCTGATCCCAAAGATGTAATCTTTTTTAATTAATGACTTTATTTCTCATCATAAAGTAGTCACTGCATGGAATATGAAATACCTTTTTATATTATACAATTGGGACCAACAACCTGTGCATATTTCACTGACATGACAAAAATGTAGCCAGATATAAAATTCACAACCATTGTTCATACTGAAGAGTCTTCCTTTATAATCTCAATTACTGATAAACTGATGACCAGGATGTAACTAAATCTGACAATACTTATCAAGTTGTACATATGTATAACACCCAAAATGAATTAAACAAATAAAAGCTATAACATTTCAGTTTTATTTTGGCCAAAGCAAAACACTTAAAAAGAAAAAGATATAGATAGCCATGAACTTTGAGTGCTGCAAAATTGAACAAAAATAATTTGAGAAACATGTCTGATTACTTCAGACTGTGCTGAAATCACTGTCCTTTCTGGTCAAGGATTCAAAAGTAACTGCAGTGGATCAAACTGACAAGTAAAAAACTACTGCATTTATCATGTACATTAACAGCATTTTAGGCTCCCATCACAGGAAGGATTATCCGAAATTACTACTTATACTAATATAGTGATACACACTAACTTAGTCACTCTTTCTTGCTCTTTCTTGTTGTGGTCTTTCTTAAACATTTACGGAAGAGCCAACTGCACATTTTCACAAAGATGAACATGACCAGTGCAGTTATGGAGAGTAAAAAGGCAGCCACGTCCAGGCAGTAGTACTGGTACCAGGTGAGGTTATGGGCTTCTACTCTCAGGTGCTTGGCCCCCTTGTTCCGCATCACAAACTCAATCCAGAAGACAGCCCGGTCCAGAGGCTTCATAGGTTGATCATGGTGGATCCGGGAGAGTCTCATTATGTTCTCTTTGTACCTGAGTGAAGAAATGAAATAGATTCTGGAATATAAAGTTGGAAGCATGGAAACTAAGAATGCTGGAATTTTACAGTACTATAGCTGTCATAATAAAGTGCAGACATGTGATTTGTGATATGTCATATAAATATTTAGGATGCTCTATCTTAAATAATCCAAGTGTAACAAAATGAATGGGTTTCCAGGAATATTGAGGATTAAAAGAAAGGATATTGGAAGGATAATGGGATGAAAGAAAACATTGTGGCATTAAATGAGTGCTGTCAGTATGAAGTGTGGTCTTGTGCTCTCAATTAGAAATGTAATCATTATACCAATTCAGATTAGTTTATTTTGATTCTCCTTCAACTTTCAAGATAAACTAATCTGAATTGGTATAATTCAGTATAATTCAGAATTGATATAATCTCAAACCCTTTATCATTCCATATATATCAGTTTATTTTGATTCTCCTTCAACTTTCAAGATAAACTGATATATATGGAATGATAAAGGGTTTGAGAAATTAGAGCTGGCAGTATGAAATACAATGGTATTCTCTGGATAAAAGATACATTTTTATATTAAGTCTCTTGACTATATCTTAATGTGTAAAAATTTATCAAAATCAGTTAAAGTACTAGCATTATATAATTCAGTACTGCCAATATGTAACTTGATCATATGACAAATAGGTTGGGCCAATTCTAATATAATCCTAAAATTGATAGCTCCAACATTAAACAGTTTAAGGACTATGAAAATACATTGTGTTGCACCTACATGACCGAGAGAGAAGATAGAAATGATAGATGAATGCTATCAATATGAAGGTTTGTGGTTTTAGTCAGCAATAGATTCACTGAAGTGAATGGATTTTTAAGGGTGGGTTTTATGCATAGATGGGAGGGTCCGCAAGATATACTGAAGAAATTAGATACATGTGAATGATAAAGGTTCAGTATCACAGTTGAAGGTAATTCTTATACTGAGAACACTTAGAATGGACTCAATCTGAAAGGATCTGAATTTACAGAAATAAAAATATGAACGTACAATGGATTATTTATAACATTGGTAAGAGCCTCCTTCAGATCTCTGGCCTCCATTTTGTTGATGTCAAGCATTACAGCTGCTCCCTTTGTTCTCATGTGGTTCATGTTATCTGGCTGGTCACCAAACAGTGGTAAACCCACCATTGGGACTCCATGGTAAATAGCTTCATACAGCCCATTAGTCCCACCATGGGTGATGAAGGCCTTGGTTTTAGGATGTCCTGTCAAAGGCAAATTATTAGTTCATGTCAGGGACCATTAACTACAACAATTTGTTGTAATATATATACATATGACAAAAATGCTCCTTACCTAGTAAGTTATTCTGGGGAATCCATTCATACAGTCTTGTATTAGGAGCGAGAGTGTCAGGCTTCTCTCCTGTGTAGCTCCACAAGACCTGTAATTAGACAGAGAAATCGAGACTGAGAATAAAGCTCATCTATGCAGTTTATGCTATATTAACAACAAATCAAGAAATGTGTAAAAATAGTCAGTACAGACTAAATAAGCCATCTCACAACCAATTTTCTTTTCCTGCCTTTTTTCTCCCAATGACAAGGGAATTCAACTAACAATACTATAACTGCTGTGGGAGGCTCATGGCTGCTGAATCCTTTGAAATGTTTGCATTCCAGACTACATTCCTTGGACCAACAGTACGAGCACAGCAAAATCATAAATTTTATTGAAGGGGAAATGAACAATACAATGGAGCTAATCAAATACCCACAGCGGAGTTAGAAATTAAATTTAGAATTTAATACCATTCATCATGCTCAGTAATAATAATGAAGAACCTCCTCCATCCCCTGAACTTCTGTTTCTAAAGTGAATCTTCACTACAACTAGATGATGATCTTGAACTCAAGACAGCTGGAACTGGACTAAATGGAAGCAAACAGTTTAACAGTGCCAACTGAGACCTTTTGAGGGATTTGCCCGAGTGCCGAAGCGATGGTGTTGGCTCTCTCTTTGGTGAGGTTCTTTACCATGGAGCCCAGTGAAAACACCACAATGCCATCATCCCCTGAGCTCTGAACAAACTCCTCCATCTCCTGCAGAACCAAAATAATAGTTACTAATAAAACAGATGCATATATTCTAGCCATACTCTCACATTGCTCAAGATGTCAGCAGCTGATTTATATAGTGCTGTCATAAATTACAGAAAAGTATTTATTTTGTTGATTAAAAAAAAAACAACATTCAAATTCACAGGATAGCTAAAAAAAAATTCAACCTTTTGCTACCAGGCCGACATTTAATATTAAATTTGACTATGAATTTATTTCAAACTATTTCTGTGTGGATGAGGACTATGGGCTTAATAAACTGCCATTCTATATTTATGGTTAAGAAAATTGTTTCCCATAATCCCAGGTCTTAGCCTAAACCCTTTTCCTCCAGTGCTTAAACTACTGACTATTTTTGTGTTAAAGGTTTGTATCTATAAGATCTGTATAAAGGTCAGGCAGTAAACCTCAGGGATTGTTTGATAGCTAGTTAATTCTTAATGTTTAACCCAGTGCTGAAAACAACCAATGCATGATGATGATCTTACTTTAGGCAGGGGCTTTGCAGGCTTGCAGTGCAGTCCACCCACAAACTTGAAGTTTGGCAGGAATGGTCGTGGATACTCAAAGTCCCAATAGGATCTGATCAGCCAGATGTCAGCCTTTCCCACAGTGTCACACAGGGTTGTGGGTTTGCCTGTGAAGTACAGCAGCAAAGGTGGAGGGACAAACTCATATTAGGTTACAGGTGCCTAAGTGAATTAATTTTAAAGTTCTTGCTAACTGCTAGACTTAGCCACTGAACAAGTTCATATATATAAAAAAAATCTGAAGAAGATTCTAGGTGAGTAACTGCTGTGTACTCTAGAAAGAGAGAGAGAGATTTTCAAAGTTGTAGTAAAATATAGAGTTTTCAGAGAAACAGAATATATATATATAAAAGCTCTGGAAAAAAATAATAAATAAGAGACCACTACAAAATTATCAGATTCTCTAGTTTTACAATTGATGGGTATGTGTTTGACCAGGCTGAGTTTTATTCTATATTATTACTGGCAACATTTCTTCCAATTTCCAGATAAAAATATTGTATTTTAGAGTATGTTTTTTTATGAAAATGACTAATGGTCAAAATAACAAAACAGTTACAGAAATTTCAGACCACAAATAATGCAATGAAAACAAGGTCGTATTCATTTATAAACAACACAGTGCTGATATTTTAACTTAGGATGAGTCAAGAAATCAATCTTTGGTGGAATAACCCTGATTTTTAATCACAGCTGTCATGCGTCTTGGCATGATTTCCACCAGTCTTTCACATTGCTGTTGGGTAACTTTACACCACTCCTGGCACAGAAATTCCAGGTGCTCGGCTTTGTTTGATGGCTTGTGACCAACCATCTTCTGCTTGATTACATTCCAGAGGTTTTCAATGGGGTTCAGTTCTGGAAATTTGGCTGAGCATGATAGGGTCTTGAGCTGGTGGTCCCTCATCCACACTTTGATTGACCTGGCTGTGTGACATTGTCCTGATGAAAAAAAAAAAAAACAACAATAATCAGAATTGGGGAACATTGTCAGAGCAGAAGGAAGCAAGTTTTCTTCCAGCAGTTTTGTGGCTTGATTCATGTATCCTTCACAAAGACAAATCCAGCCTTGCTGAAACACCCTGCACCAAATTTCACAGTGGGTGCAAGACAATCTGGCTTGTAGACCTCTCCAGGTCTCCATCAAACCATTACATGAACAGATATTGGACAAAGCTGAAAATTGCACTCATCAGAGAAGATGACCTTACTCCAGTCCTCTACAGTCCAATCCTTATGGTCTTTGCAAACTTCAGTCTGGCTCTTCTTTGGTTCTCATTGATGAAGGGCTTTTTTTCTAGCTTTGCATGACTTGCCTCCAGAAGTTTCAAACTGTCCTCGCTGTGCAATTCACTCCAGCTGTTGCATGCCATTCTTTTTGTAGGTCACTTGACATCAACTTATGGTTGTTAAGTGACATTCAAATGAGGTGGCGATCGTCACAGTCGGTAGAGAGTCGTTTTTGATCTATGCAAGTCTGTAGCTATTGTTATTCCATGTGTTTGTTGCTTGGCCTTGTTCTTATGAAGCACAGTTTTTGACATTTTCAAGATGGAAGCAACCTGATGCTCACTGTATCGCTCTGCCAGTAAAGCTACAATTGAACCCTTCTTTTCCTCATTAAGAACCTTTCTTTTCAACTCCTTTGGCATGGTCTATAGCTGTATTTTGACTACACTTATTTTTTGGGTAGTCCTAGCACTGCTTTTCCCATCCAGCTGGTCCTATAACAAAAGAATAGTGATGACCGCAGCAGTGTTTTTTTTATACTGTTGCTCCCTAGAATAGGATTTTGTTAAGGTGATCACCTATTCAGCATCTCATTAAGTAGAAAGAGGTATTTGTCAAGCTGTCACGATACGGCCCCGCCCCCTCCTCAAACCTCTTCGTGTGTTTGTTCGTCTGTGTTGCCACGACCTCTCATCTCAGCCACCTGTTCTGTATTATGTGTAATCGTCTTGAGTGTATATATGTCTCCTGTGTTGTAGTACGTGTTGTTGGTATTTGAGGTGTGCACAGCGTGTGTGCTGTGATAAATGTGTCGTCTGTGTATAGCACTAAATCATATGTTTGAACATGTCCCTTCTCCGCATCTTGTTTGCCTCGTCGCGTCACACAAGCAATTAAACAAACACTTGAATGGAATAGCGGCTGTACATAAAAGTGGTCTCTAATTTTTTCCGGAGCTGTATATATATATATATATATATATATACACACACACACACACACACACATCACAGAAGGAATGTATGGAGAAGTGGAATATGCTGGTACATGGCAGAGAATGAGAGAATGTGAGAGAATGATGTATAATGTGAATATAAACAGTGGCAAAAATGTTCAGCACTTACACACATAAATCCACAAAGAATGAACTAATCGGAAAGAAATTGTGCTATCTTACCCATTATTTTGGTGTAATGCTTATCAAACACAAATGTCATTTGTAGACTGATTATAGCTGTGTGAGCAATGTATAGCAACATGTTCTCTAATCGCTCTATGAAGTTCATGTGGTCTGTGAGATGTCCTTGGCTGGCGACCGCAGGGACATATGATGGCGGAGCTGGCATCTGTCCACAGAGTCGCTCAAAAGTATATGCAAAACTGAGTCGAAAAGACAACACGTGGGGCACACCAAGCGTCTCTGCCAACAGGTCACTGCATGGCATGACAGGATCATAGAAAATCACATCATAGTGTGACTCTGTAAGTGATGTTGCAAGCTTTTTATTGAGGATCATCCCTTCACATATTGTCTCAAGATAACTTGTAAATCTTGACATTATATTCCACATGAAGGATATCTTCCCAAATATGGTTGCATTCTGATTAATCCAGATATGGATAGGTGCCTGCCACATGTCCTGTACATCGTCTTTTTTCATGTTCACTTCAAAAACCATGTATTCAAAGCGCTCCTTTTGCGTGTATTTCACCGTAGGTGAGGCTGTGTGCACCAGAACAGTCACGCTGTGATTACGATCCACAAGCTCCTCCACAATCGCACGCATATTGTGCCAATGACTGTATTCACCAGGAAGCACCAGTACCTTCCCACTGAGAGTTATTTCACACACATTAAGCAGTAAAACTACCAAAAGGAGAAAAAATCTGTATATCATCATACCGAACAGTAAAGACCAGAAAACTTGCGCTTTCTTGCTCCTTCCTAGAACTTGGCGTAACTTTCGACGGGGCGGAGCAGGCCATACGGGAAGGACGATTCTTATTGGCTACTTCTCTATCGTTTTACACGTGGTCTCTGACCTGAATGAACCCTATGACTGATGGCAGAAAGCTAATACTATAACCTGTCCAGGCACTACTGCCATGTGGAAAATGACAAATGCACACGCACAGAAACACTGTAAGGGGTACATTATTATTGTTCCACAATTTACTAAGCAATTAATCCCATTTTGCCATGGTTACAAGACTAAACAGCATATCTTGAAAGAGTTTAAATAAAAAATGTTCACTCTCTGGAGGAAAGTCTGTCTCCTGGCACGTAGCTGGGTGGTGTTGGCAGCTCTCCGCAGAATCGCCCCAGAAACGAGAACCTCACAGTGACGGTAAATGGCAGGGTTATATTCTAATAATAATAATAGTAAAAAAAAAAAAAGTTTATAAGCAGATTTCAGGATACTCAAGGACGCTTTTCAATAGCAAATGACAACATGATAAGAATAGCAAGGTAAAAAACAAGAATAATAAAACGACAACAAAGTAGATAAGTGAAAATAAAATGAGAGATTAAGACATGGTAAAAGTTACAATAATCAGTGACAGTACAAAAACACAACTAGTTTTTAAGTGCTTTTTGAATGTGGATAGTGATGGGCAGAGACAGAGATGCAAGGAGATGGAGTTGCATAGCTCTGGGCCTGCAATGCTAAAAGCTCTATCACCATACATGTGTAGTTTGGCAGGAGGAACAGAGAGCAAATTATCATTAGCAGACCGGCTCGAGATTGTGTCTGGACAACAGAGCAGAGAGGTAATCAGGAGCCAGACCTCGTAAAGATTTAAAAACCAGGAGTAAGATTTTATACCGTATTCGATAATGGACCAGGAGCCAGTGTAGATTTTTTAACTTGGGGGGGATATGTGATCCCACAATCTGGTGTGCCTGATAACTCTTGCTGCTGAATTCTGCACGTATTGGAGCTTCTTGAGAAGACTAGCAGGGAGCTCAGCCAGAATGTTCTGTCACAGGCAGGGAGAACTGCCTCCTTTTTGAAGTTTCCTGATTGGTTAGTGCTGCCAGACTGTATAGAAATGTTTTAGTTTTGGCTAGGGGACTTTCCTTATAATATAGATAAATATAAATAAAAAGGAAACTGACCAATGAAAAAACAGCAATCATATATATATTTCACAAATCACAGCAAACCTATTCACAGCAACACCTTTATGCCCAATTTGCTGCTGCCAACACATTATTACCCTGTAATTATCCATTTTATGCACTGTATGTGTAAATTTATAATGTTCATCCAAATTTGCTTCATTTCTAAAAGGTGCTCATTATACTGTACATTATTCTATGTGTTGGACTCTGGCTTCCCAGAACCTCTACCCTAGTGTTTTCAAGTCTTTAATGAATTATTGCATTTCACAGCACAAAGCAGATAGTTCCTCTTCAACATTAGTGCTGATGAGTAGAATTGAGAGTATGTTAGTAAAGTACTGCACATTAAATACTTATTAGGTCTGCAGTTATTCATATGCAGAGTAAAACTAAAAAAGATACAAATTTACTTAGAAGATACACATTTTTAATATTTTTCAAAACAAAACAGCATTTTGAACATATGGATTAATCATGAAAATGTATTGCCGCAGAGACTTGCATCAATTATCAAAGTAGTATATTTAATCACTTCCTACTATTCTGCAATCATTACTGATCAAGAATTTTATATCAATTATACTGGCCCAAAATGTGTAAGACAAACAAGAAACAACTTATGGAAAGTTTCACTTGCATACCCAAATTCCTGTAAAATTAACCCAGAATTACCTACAAGCTAAAGTGATGAACACTGTCTTATTCACTCTCTCTTCTTCTTTGTTGTGGTTCTTCTTAAACATTTACAGAAGAGCCAACTGCATGTTTTTACAAAGATGAACATGGCCAGTGCAGTTATGGAGAGTAAAAAGGCAGCCACATCCAAGCAGTGGTACTGGTACCAGGTGAGGTTATGGGCTTCTACTCTCAGGTGCTTGGCCCCCTTGTTCCGCATCACAAACTCGATCCAGAAGACAGCCTGGTCCAGAGGCTTCATAGGCTGGTCATGGTGGATACGGGAGAGTCTCATTATGTTCTCTTTGTACCTGAGTGAAGAAATTAAATAGAGTCTGGAATATAAAGTTTATGAAGATGCTTTGCTTGAAAAAGAACATTCTAAAAGCACGAAAGAATGTGTAATTTTACACATAAAACATGAAAAGAAGATCTTATAAGGTCTATTTTCAAGCATATCACAATATAAACTCACGAGGGATTATTTATAACATCAGTGAGTGCATCCCTCAGGTCTTTGGACTCCATTCTGTTGAAGTCAAGCATTACAGCTGCCCCCTTTGTTCTCATGTGGTTCATGTTATCTGGCTGATCAATAAACAATGGAAGTCCCACCATTGGGACGCCATGAAAAATAGCTTCATACAGCCCATTATTGCCACCATGGGTGATGAAGGCCTTGGTTTTAGGATGTCCTATCAGATGCAAATCATGTGTACATTAGGGATCATTTATAACAACAAATTGTTATAGTACATTATATATGACAATTGTTCCTTACCTAGTAAGTCATTCTGTGGAATCCAGTCATACAGTCTTGTATTGGGAAAGAGTGTATCAGGTTTCTCTCCCGAATACCTCCACAAGACCTGTAATTATACAAGTCTAATTAGACAATTAATTAAGTCTGAGAATAAAGCTCAGCTACATAATTTATAGTATATTAACAACAAATCAAGAAATGTGTCAGTACTCAGTAGTGATGAAATAAGATCTCTCAAAAACAATTCATTTCCTCATTTCTTTCCCCACACAATGTAAATGTGAATTTAACAACTCTATAACTGCTATGGGTGGCTCATGGCTTCCGAGGCCCCTTGAAAGTCTTGAAAGAATTCCAGGCGACAGTCCTTGGACTGATTGTTGCAGCAAACTAATGTCAGACATTTTAGTGAAAGGGAAATGATCAATTCAGTGAAGCTGAATAAGCACAGTGTGGCAGAGACACAATGTAATGCAATTTATCAGTTCTTTCTCCAGGAATTACAGACAAACCTCCATGGATCAGATCCACTGGTCTTCTGCTTCTAAAGTGAATCTTCTATGAATCTAGATGGTAATGTTGAACTCAAGACAGTAGAAAGTGGAGTAAATAGAGACACAGAGTACAAACTGAGACCTTTTGAGGGATCTGCCCGAGTGCTGAGGCGATGGTGTTGGCTCTCTCTTTGGTGAGGTTCTTTAAAATGGATCCCAATGAAAACACCACAATGCCATCATCCCCTGAGCTCTGCACAAACTCTTCCAGCTCCTACAGAACCAAAAAGAACAAATATTTTTTCACAGTATCACAATTATAGCAAGTGAGCTTCATAGCATGTTCATATTGTTGATTTTTACAAAATGCATTTATTTCACAGTATGGCTTGGTTTTGTTTATTTTGATCCATGTAATTCCTGTCAATAACAGGTTTGGACTTGCCCTCAACGGCATCATTATCATAATAAAAAGGTCCAAACTAGTGCATCATTTGATTTATTTAGCATATGAAAAAGTAAACCAGAAGATGCATTCAACCTAAAGGGATTTTGATAAGGAGTGATCAACAACCATCACAAATAAAAGGAACTGACCTAGATGTGAAGGCAACAGAGCTCTGTTTCTATTGAGTACATCACATCTTCACAGGAGGAGCTTAGGCAGGAGCTGGTATTTTCCAAGTGTATACATGTGTTTTATTACTAGGTAGGTATTTAGTCTAGCTCTGATAAATCCATTATTGTACTTTGCTACTGTTTTTATTTATTTATTTATTTATTTTTTAAGCTTTACAATTTTAAATGCTGTCTTGGCGTAGCCCAACTGCAAAGGACTGAAGTTTACTGACTCATCAGAACTGCAGGAAATTTTGTCCATTTGTGCAATGCAGATTTATGGGTGATGTTAAATCCTGTAGTAAAGGTCAGGTGCTAATCCTTTATGTACTATGTTATTTTCTTAGGGATTGACTGCTTGTTAATTCTTAATGTTTAACCCAGTGCTAAAAACAACCTGTGCAGCATGATGATAATCTTACTTTAGGCAGGGGCTTTGCAGGCTTGCAGTGCAGTCCACCCACAAACTTGAAGTTTGGCAAGGATGGTCGCGGATAATCAAAGTCCCAATAGGTTTTGATCAGCCAGATGTCTGCCTTTCCTATTGTCTCACACAGGGTTGTGGGTTTGCCTGTGAAGTACAGCAGCGAAGGTGAAATTGATTATAAGCATCATGATGTTCCCTTTCACATAAATTCTGTTCATATATGTTGTAGAATTCCCCATTCAAGTGATGGCAGAGAGTTCACAACTTGGTTGTGGAGAGTGATGTGCACTCTGCACTTTTGGTCAGTAGATGGCAAAATTGTGGAACTTCATGATAATGGTACATGCAAGATGCAGTTATCTTACTATTCCAACATGTTATTTATGCAATTATCCAGTTCTGCTACCATTATCTCCAAATGTAAGGCGTGTTATTAAAAAACAATGTTCTCATTCAAACCACCTGGTGTTCACTACAATAATAGTTTCTTTTGGTCCATCTTGAGGTCCTGGCCTTAGTCCAAGACCTGACACAGAGGCCTTCTGAGGCCTTACATTGAAGCCTGCAGAAGCCTTATCTTTACATAATCCAGTTTATTTTAGACCATCCACATTCTTCTGCTTACAATATCATTTTATTACCTCAGGTGCAGCAGTACAAAACTAGGGCACTGCAAAAATCCAAAAGATAAAAGCAGGCATATGTCATTATATATTTATATATATTATATTAATTAAAAAAAAATTAAAAAGGTGCTGCATGTGATTAACTAGTGAACCCTGGTGTTCTGGTGATAGTGACCTCTGGTGGCCAGAAGTGTGCATTACTGCCATTTCCGACACAACTACTCCAATCCCAGTTGCAGCCGTGGTTACACAGCCACCCCCTACTAAACCTCAATTATTGCAATGTGCACAGCCAACAGTATTTATCCTAATATTACACATCCTTGTAGCTTTAAACAAACAAACAAAAAAAAAAAACCACAATCAATACTTAGCCACAACACAAACATTCTGAAAGAATTGCACAGTTCCCTTGAGGTGGCTATTTTAAATTTTTCTTGAAGCAGGCACAAGTGATTTAGTTTGCCCCTTGGCACTCTAAGACGTCTGCCTGAGAGCAGAAACTGATACTTGGAGTGAAGGGCATGGGATAAGTCTGCCACCATTTTCTGTGCTCCACAAAGCAAAATGTATTCAGATTGCCTGGAGAGACTTGCACCCCCCGACATTAATTGTATTTTTTACTATAGAATTGAACCGAGATGTAGTGAAGATAGATTGACTGCCACTTATTTCTTGAATTAAGCTTTGATCTAGTCAGCGTGGGCCAGGACAGAAACCAGGACACCTCTGGTCATGATGCCTAGCAGCAAAACTATAAATTGGCCTAGGCTGATATCTTGACTTTCTGACCTTTCCTCCTCTTCTTTGGGGTCAAACCCACAGGTTGGAATGCAGGAACCTCTTATCCGCCCAGTTACTTCAAGGAACCATGACTCTAATTTCCATCAGATTTAAAAACAACCAAAGAGATACGTTAAAAGATTTGTTTCTTTTCGTCACAGCTTCACAAAGTAATAACTTTCTATTTTTTACCAAATAACATCATAGTAGGTTATCAGTCAGTAATGTATGGCTGTGTTAATATAATCTTAAAACTGGGATGTTTGCTTCCATCAATTAATAAAGAAACAATAGGCACTCATTTTCTTCATTACTTGTTCATTATTAATTTGCGTTATTCCTCAATCAATTACCTTGTATGTTGCTTACCTTGTATTTACTTGAAATCTTAGAAACTCTCAGTAACTTGGTTCTGAAAATGTCACATGTATTCTCGCATGATTTGTCGAAATAGTGACTAGATACAACTTTTGTTGCCCAGCATATTTCTGCTTTAAGTGCTATGCTAGAGGGGCAACTCCTGTTGCTACTCCACTGGCTTCATGTACACTAGCTAGCGGTGTATCGGTCGCGAAGAAGCTTTTTAGCCTCCTCACAAACCTGTTATTGTTTTAACAATCTTTGATATGTTTAAGCTAATCAGCTTGGCTAACAAAGCCAACTAACAGCACTATACTCGTATCATAGGTTCTCCTGCGATTCAAATAGGACAGAGCTTATTAACATATGTGCACATATTTGCTTAAATAATTAAAGTACAATTCTTAATGTTATCGCAACATATTTGGACAACCACTTTCATTACAAAAATTAAATCAGAAACCTAATAACCGAATTTACCACACTTTTGCATCATGCTAAGGATTAGTTTAAATCAGGCGTGTCCAAGGTCAATCCTAAAGGACTGGGGTCCTGCAAAGTTTAGTGATTGTTTTGCTCAGTCACATCGACTAAACCTGGCAATTGATTGATTAGTTGAACCAGGTGTGTAACTAATATTAGTTAATGTGGCACTGTGTCAAACCCTGTTCCAAAAGGGCCAGAGACCAGTGTGGTCTGGTTTTGAATCAGCTCATCAAAAAATTGTCAGGTTTAGTGAATTTATTGCCAGGTGTGTTTTAGCAGAACAAATCAATAACTTTGCAGAACCGGACTTGGACGGCCCTGGTTTAATTATTTATTCTGGGTGAATATTACCCGGTGTTACTTTGGTGTCAATACCAGTGATGCGATGAGATAATGCACTGAGATAAAGATATTGATAATGCATTAGCTAAAAGTTAACTTATACTCACTAATTTACTTAAATCAGAAGAATCACTTGTTACAAGTAGTTTTACATATAGTTAAGTAATACTTCAATTGATGTAACAGTATTTATACTTGAGTATAGAGTTTCAAGACTTTTTCAATGTAGAAATTGGAGATTTAAAATATTGAATAAATGCATCCTATGGCACCTTTAAATAGATCTTTGATCGTCACTTACCCATGATGTCAGTATATATAGAATCCCACTTTGATTTAGCCACAAAACTAAACAGAAAGTCTTGAGTGAAGATAAATAATACGCTCTTCACTCTCTGGAGGAAACTCATGTGATCTGTGTATCCAAGGCCAGCCACTGGCACATAGGAGGGTGGTGTTGGCAGCTGTCCACAAAGTCGCTCCATAGCATTTCCAAATGTGAAAATCAGACTGATGATAAATGGCAGGTTCAGCTTCTGTGCCAGCAGTTCACCACACATGGTCATGGGGTCTGTCAGAAGAACATCAAACTGTTCCTTACGCCACTTCTCCAGCAGGTCTCCACGTGCAAAGAGCTTCTGGCAGAGTATCCTTTTATGTTCTGTGGTCACATCAAACATTTGCTTGAGCTTCAGGGATGCCTGGATCATATTTTCATTTGGCAGGTCGTATGTCCAGTAGCTTCTAAATCTGTACATGATATTGATCATATCCTGCTTCGTGTAAGGCACCTGTATTACCTCCACATTGTAGCCCAGAGATTCAGTTGTCTTTACAGATGGTGTAGCACTGTGGGTAACGACAGTCACACTGTGTCCTCTGATTATTAGTTCATCTATTATGACTTTGATGTTGAGCCAGTAGCTGAATTCTGCTGGCCAGACGAGGATCTTCCCTGCTGTCACACCCAGTGGAGCCTGAGTCACAGTGAGCAGGAACAGAACACTGAGGGCAGCTCTCCCACATGCAGTCATGATTGTAGTAAGACCAGGTAGCTCTGGCCACACAGTGAACTTCAGAGGCAGCACATAGCTCAGTGACCAATGAGAGGTCAGCAATCCTAAATATCATATTCTACCAATCAGGGCAGTCCTATTCAACACCTTGATATTTACATCCAATTTTCTGCTGCTAACATGCATGTGTGCGCGAGCGCACACACACACACACACACACACACACACACACACACACACTATATATATATATTGTGTGTGTGTGTGTGTGAGATGCTAACAAAAATAATTATATCACCCTGTATTTGTATTTGTCCAGTTTATGCACTATATGTCCAAAATTAAAACACTGCTGAAAGGTACATATTCTTTCTTCATTCTGTATCCTCAGAATTTCGACCTCACTGCTTTCAGAGCTAATGATTACATTTCATAGGAGACAGCAGACATTTCCAGCAGACAACACTAGTTCTCTGATGACTGGAAATTAGTGTGTTAGAAAAATAGTAGTCGGCATTTAAAAATACTTTTACTAGATCTGCAGTTACTCATATGCAGATTAAAAAGGAGAAATAAGTTTATTCTGTAGTTATAAAATTTTAATTTTATTTAAACAAAACAGCACTGTATGATGTATGAATTAAATCATGAACTTTGCTGCAAAGTCTAGCACCAATTGTCAATGAAACATATATATATTTAAT
This sequence comes from Electrophorus electricus, assembly GCF_041902795.1. Classification (NCBI taxonomy): domain Eukaryota; kingdom Metazoa; phylum Chordata; class Actinopteri; order Gymnotiformes; family Gymnotidae; genus Electrophorus; species Electrophorus electricus. Next base: position 27,156,913 of record NC_137504.1, on the reverse strand, counting down.
TAATTCCTACTGTCTTGCAGTTGTCACTGACTTGTCAAAGATTTAGTAGTGTTTATACCGGCCCAAAGTGTGTATGACACACACCGGAAACAACCTGTGGAATGTTTTATGTATATTTAAAGCACATTACAGGAAGCAGTCCTCATATATAGTGTTTTTATACTGCCAGCACACTTTTTAAACGCGAGAGCGCGATTCACGCAGCACTCACGGATTTCCTTTGCTCGCATGTAAACTATACATGTGCTCATTCATATTTATATCGCTAAGATTCACTTTCCTCTGCTACAGAAACGCCCGCGAGCTTGCTTAGAGCTATGCTACTCTCGCGTGAACTTGCTCTTCTGCGCACTCAAACTGATCGTGCGCGCTCGGGTTTTCACCGCTGCAATACTGCCAAAAGTAGTCAGCCAATTAGTAAGAATTAGCGGATTTTGACCAATGAAATTGTTCCTGCTGCTCCTCTGCATTCTCATTGGTTGGCAAAGGAGCGACGAACACTTTTTTTTTACATGGCTTATTTAAGTTTGTTCTTTGTACATGGTTCATACAGCTTTTCCAAGGTCAAATTCAAAAACTTTTCAAGCACTTTCAAGGTCCATTTTCAAGCTTACCAGCACCTTACAAATTACATATTTATACAAATACATACATACTCAAAATGATTAATCCACTGTTTATCCCATTAAAAGATGCTCTAAACAACCAGAATTGAGTTTGGCAATAGAAGAATAATAAGAAGTTAGAGGAAAACACGTTTTATGTGTCACCTGTGGGTAAGTAGATTTTCCTTGCTATCTTACCTGGCTGAGTCAGGATACAACAATTACCCCAAAATCACTCAACGAATATCTTCACTTTACTGAAAAATCCTTTACTCAAAATGTCAAAAATAAGTAAAAAAAAAAAAAAGTGTTTACAGAAAAATAGGTTTAAACATTAAATTAGAAATATTAATAAACAAAAATATATAAAATGATCTGTGTACAGAGCAGAGGCATCTGCAGGCTTCTGCAAAGGATTCTGTGTAGGCTTCAGCAGACCTTTGTGTATGATGTATCATAAACAGGTACAGAAAACCAAACTTATGTTAGATAAAGTCGTTTAAAAAAAAGAGAAGTCTTCTCTTGCAATGTAATGGTCAAAGCTCCAACTTGTATAGGTATTAAATATCAATTTGCATATATTGACTAATGTATGGTTTGCATATAATGATGGCGATTTCAAAAACTAGTATGTAAATTAAGGTAGGGCGAATAAATAATCACTCCTCAAAACTGTATAATAATTTGTTTTTTTTGTGTGATTGTCAGACATTTCCAGAGAGTGCCTCAATAATGCTTGTTATGTTTAAGTAAAGGACGGGACTAGCTATTCTCTTTAACTAATTCTGAAGTCTTCATCTTTTTTCCTATTTGAATGTTTAACTTTAAAACTAGCTCACTGGGGATTAAGGAACAACATATTAATCCTCTATTGTTAAATTGTGAACTCCTTTTTTGTCAAGGAGAAACTGGTATTTTGTGAAAGGTAAAATAAAACTTATGTAGTATATATATGCTAAATTTCTGTCAATACAATTTCTTCAAGGATAAACAAAGTTTATGTCTATCAAAAGACATGTAACAAAAATATATATTATATATATATATATATATATACTTGCTATACATGGATGTGATTTTCTAGGAATAGTGCTTTGAAAATTTGAATGTTTGAAAATTTTCAGTTTGGGTGAGGTCAGAGTCCCATGCAAGCCACTGGAGTTCCTCCAAATCAAACTTTTCAAACTATGCCTCTTTATGGGCCTCACTTTATGCACAGGGACACAATCATGTTGGAACAGGAAAGGGCCTTCCCCCAAATGTTGACACAAAGTTGGAGGCATAAGACTGTATGCTGTAACATTAACATCCTCCCTCACTGGAACTAAGGGTCTTACTACAAACCCAGAAAAACAGCCTCAGAACATTCTTTAAAGTATATCTTTAATGCAGTTACAGCTATATTTTTTGGAATTTGTGTATTAGCTAACTAAGGTACATTTTAGAATAGCTTGCTATTCTACAACAAACATCTTTACAAAAACATTTAGCAAATCCCAAGTTTATTTTGGCTACTGACTTTGTTTCATCTGCAAATTCATGTATTTATCAACTGCTAACATGTCAAAAAATAGGAATAAACAAATGCATTATGAGCTGTATGCAGGCGTTACGCTCATGAAATGATGTAGTGCTGGAGTGATTTGGAAGCTACATCCATTGCTCCTGGGCAAAATCACGCCCCTCCACAACAATCACGCAATACCAGTCAAATAGTCTGCTTCAGGGATCTCCATCCAAACCTTTCTTCAAATCCGCTCCCTCTAAAAACATTTAGCGTTTAGTCTGCTCTTATACCTGTTGCGTGCAGGGGCAAAAATAATTCACAGGCAGGGAAGACCGCCCTCTTGTATAGAAGTTCCTAACTGTATTGCTGGACAACATTAAAAAATGTAACCTGGTCTAGTTGATTACAAACTATTCACCAGGAAGCATCAGCACTTTGCCACTGAGAGTCATTTCAGACATGCTCAGAAGCAAAACTATCAAGGGGAGAAAATATCTGCATAGCATCATATTGAACAATAATGACCAGGTAATACATCCAACACAAAACACGGGGCCAGTGCAAGTTCCGGAATGTGGAGTTTGCTATACACACATGGTCACTGACCTGTCAATAAACTTGCAGGCACTCTATGATTGATGGCAGAAAGATAAAGCCAAATCTGTCCTGGTACTATTATCAGGTGGACGTTATAGGTCAAACCAGTTAATGTTCAAAAATGTTATGTATATAAAAAGTATTATATGGTTAATTCATAAAATTCATTCGACTGGGTCCTAAAGTTTCAAGAGTGTAGATGTGTTTGGGGAACTCTCTTGATTCACTACCTTGGGATAAGTGTCTCTTGACTTCCCGGATCCGGCTACAGAGGACCGAGGGCATAGCGTAACTTGGAGGAGATCGAACCTGACGGACTGGTCACTTTGAACCAGTTTCTAACAGAGAACAGATAAAAAAATACCTTAAAATTAGATATCATCCGTGAACAGGTAATCCCTGTTTGCCATGGTTACAGGACTAAACAGAAACTCTTGGGAGAGGATATATAAAAAGTGTTTCACTTGCTGGAGGAAATCTATTTGATCCATGTACCAGGGCCAATCCCTGGCACGTAAGAAAGTGATGTTGGCAGCTGTCTACAGAGGTGCTCCACAGCATTTCCAAATGGGAAATCAGGACTTCAAACTGTTCTTTACTCCATTCTCCAGTAGGTGTCCACATGCAAGCAACCGCAGTGGATCAAACTGACAAGTAAGAAACTACTGCATTTATCATGTACATTAACAGCATTTTAGGCTCCCAGCACAGGAAGGATTATCCGAAATTACTACTTATACTAATATAGTGATACACACTAACTTAGTCACTCTTTCTTGCCCTTTCTTGTTGTGGTCTTTCTTAAACATTTACGGAAGAGCCAACTGCATGTTTTCACAAAGATGAACATGACCAGTGCAGTTATGGAGAGTAAAAAGGCAGCCACGTCCAGGCAGTAGTACTGGTACCAGGTGAGGTTATGGGCTTCTACCCTCAGGTGCTTGGCCCCCTTGTTCCGCATCACATACTCGATCCAGAAGACAGCCTGGTCCAGAGGCTTCATAGGTTGGTCATGGTGGATCCGGGAGAGTCTCATTATGTTCTCTTTGTACCTGAGTGAAGAAATTAAATAGATTCTGGAATATAACATTTCTGAAAATTTGGGCTTGAAAAAGCACATTCCAAGGGCATGAAAACTAAGATTGCGGAAATTGTCTACCAGTGTCAGAATCAGTAGTTTTATATGAATGTAAAAATACATGAATTAAATTATATATTAAAATATGATGATGACTACAGAATGAAAATTGAGAGATGAAAGAGGATAGAAGTGTGAAAAGCAGATGAGTAATTTGTATACATTCTTAGAAACGCCACACGAAATTAAATACTAATATTAAAGATGACATAAGAATTTCGAGGTTCACTTCAGCAGACAGACTGAGAACCAATTTTACATCATTATGCATAAGATAAGGAAATATTTTAGTGTTTTGTAGGGAATAGCTTTCATAGTTTGGAATTATTGGCATTTCCTACTTAATGCTTTTAAAATTTTAGATCCTGACCACAAAGCTCATCTCACTGGTATCTGGGATGAGAGATTTTCTTAAATGAAAACAGAGGTGCTATAGATCCAATTGGGTAATCTTACACATAAAGGGTGGTCATTATATCTTAAATAACATACATGTATGCATATTACAATATGAACTCACGATGGATTGTGTAACATCAGTGAGAGCCTCCTTCAGGTCTTTGGACTCCATTTTGTTGAAGTCAAGCATTACAGCTGCCCCCTTTGCTCTCATGTGGTTCATGTTATCTGGCTAATCAACAAACAGTTGTAAACCCACCATTGGGACTCCATAGTAAATAGCTTTATACAGCCCATTAGTCCCCCCATGGGTGATGAAGGCCTTGGTTTTAGGATGTCCTATTGAATGTAAGCCATTAGTACATGATGTAGACTATTTACTACAACAAACTGTTGTAGGCTATACACATAAAACAAAACCTAGTTATACCTAGTAAGTCATTCTGGGGAATCCAGTCATACAGTCTTGTATTAGGAGGGTATCCAAGGCCAGCCACTGGCACATAGGAGGGTGGTGCTGGCAGCTGTCCACAGAGTCGCTCCATAGCATTTCCAAATGAGAACCTCAGACTGATGATAAATGGCAGGTTCAGCTTCTGTGCCAGCAGTTCTCCACACATAGTCATGGGGTCTGTCAGAAGAACATCAAACTGTTCCTTATGCCACTTCTCCAGCAGGTCTCCACATGCAAAGAGCTTCTGGCAGAGTATCCTTTTATGTTCTGTGGTCACATCAAACATTTGCTTGAGCTTCAGGGATGCCTGGATCATATTTTCATTTGGCAGGTCGTATGTCCAGTAGCTTCTAAATCTGTACATGATATTGATCATATCCTGCTTCGTGTAAGGCACCTGTATTACCTCCACATTGTAGCCCAGAGACTCAGTTGTCTTTACAGATGGTGTAGCACTGTGGGTAACGACAGTCACACTGTGTCCTCTGATTATTAGTTCATCTATTATGACTTTGATGTTGAGCCAGTAGCTGAATTCTGCTGGCCAGACGAGGATCTTCTCTGCTGTCACACCCAGTGGAGCCTGGGCCACAGTGAGCAGGAACAGAACACTGAGGGCAGCTCTCCCACATGCAGTCATGATTGTAGTATGACCAGGTAGCTCTGGCCACACAGTGAACTTCAGAGGCAGCACATAGCTCAGTGACCAATGAGAGGTCAGCAATCCTAAATATCATATTCTACCAATCAGGGCAGTCCTATTCAACACCTTGATATTTACATCCAATTTTCTGCTGCTAACATGCATGTGTGCACGCGCGCACACACACACACACACACACACACACACACACACACACACACACACACACACACACACACTATATATATATATATAGTGTGTGTGAGATGCTAACAAAAATAATTATATCACCCTGTATTTGTATTTGTCCAGTTTATGCACTATATGTCCAAAATTTAAACACTGCTGAAAGGTACATATTCTTTCTTCATTCTGTATCCTCAGAATTTCGACCTCACTGCTTTCAGAGCTAATGATTACATTTCATAGGAGACAGCAGACATTTCCAGCAGACAACACTAGTTCTCTGATAACTGGAAATTAGTGTGTTAGAAAAATAGTAGTGGGCATTTAAAAATACTTTTACTAGATCTGCAGTTACTCATATGCAGATTAAAAAGGAGAAATAAGTTTATTCGGTAGTTATAAAATTTTAATTTTATTTAAACAAAACAGCACTGTATGATATATGAATTAAATCATGAACTTTGCTGCAAAGTCTAGCACCAATTGTCAATGAAACATATATTTAATTAATTCCTACTGTCTTGCAGTTGTCAGTGACTTGTCAAAGATTTAGTAGTGTTTATACCGGCCCAAAGTGTGTATGACACACACCGGAAACAACCTGTGGAATGTTTTATGTATATTTAAAGCACATTACAGGAAGCAGTCCTCATATATAGTGTTTTTATACTGCCAGCACACTTTTTAAACGCGAGAGCGCGATTCACGCAGCACTCACGGATTTCCTTTGCTCGCATGTAAACTATACATGTGCTCATTCATATTTATATCGCTAAGATTCACTTTCCTCTGCTACAGAAACGCCCGCGAGCTTGCTTAGAGCTATGCTACTCTCGCGTGAACTTGCTCTTCTGCGCACTCAAACTGATCGTGCGCGCTCGGGTTTTCACCGCTGCAATACTGCCAAAAGTAGTCAGCCAATTAGTAAGAATTAGCGGATTTTGACCAATGAAATTGTTCCTGCTGCTCCTCTGCATTCTCATTGGTTGGCAAAGGAGCGACGAACACTTTTTTTTTACATGGCTTATTTAAGTTTGTTCTTTGTACATGGTTCATACAGCTTTTCCAAGGTCAAATTCAAAAACTTTTCAAGCACTTTCAAGGTCCATTTTCAAGCTTACCAGCACCTTACAAATTACATATTTATACAAATACATACATACTCAAAATGATGAATTCACTGTCCCATTAAAAGATGCTCTAAACAACCAGAATTGAGTTTGGTAATAGAATAATAATAAGAAGAAGAAGTTAGAGGAATACATGTTTTATGTGTCACCTGTGGGTAAGTAGACTTTCCTTGCTATCTAACCTGGCTGTTTCAGGATAAAACAATTACCCCAAAATCAGTCAACGAATAGCTTCACTTTACTGAAAAATCCTTTACTGAAAATGTCAAAAATAAGAACATTCATCTTTGAGGTAGGCAGTCAAGCAGCTCTATGACCTTTTTCCACACTGTTGTGCAAATCAATCCAAAACAACAAACCAAATGCATTAACATCAAAGTGCAAATATATATGTGGCTTATAGCCTTTGAGTCCCACCCCTAGACATGATATAATAGGGCTGTGAAGTGTACATGGATAAAGCTCAAAGTGCATCAGATCGGCCAGTCACAGCACATGGTGACTACCAGTTCTGCCACCAAAAAAGGAGAAAAATCATATCAATGGAAACAATTTTTAGTAGTGCCTGACTTGTTAGCCATTTCAGCATTGTTGGTGAAACCCAGGTCAAGGAGAAAGCTGCCTTACAGAGTATAAACTTACAATACATATTTCACTTCATGTTAACACAGCAAGATGTTATCTTCTCTATGGCCAGTCCAGGGTCCCGGGGCCCCTTCGTGGCCCTTCCGAAGGCGCCCGATGTTATCCACACTGTCCATGACGTTCTCAGACCCATGGTTCACCCAGAATCCAGAATCTGCCCAATTCCTGTCCGAGGTGATCTCTGTGACCTCTCCAGCAAGGAGGTGGGAATATGGCGATAGAGGGTTGGAAGTTGTTTTGTATGTTAAGTAGCCAAGTGCAGTTGAGCATGCATGTCAAGTAGCTATGTGTTTCATGCTGTTAGACTGTTCTGTTTTTTTTTTATTTGTGTATCTGTTTGTGTAAATATATTCATTTTTAATCATGATTAAGATTGCATGTATAAAATTCAACAGACGTTCAAACAGAATGTTATTTTATTGTCTTCATATTGTTTTTCTGCATTTTTAAAAATATATCCCATTATTATATATATTGTTAAAAGTGGATGTTCATTTAAGAATAAAATTAATAAAACTGACTTAATTGAATATTAATTGGATTAAGTTAATTTAACCGAATCATTTATACACAGGAAACTGAATAGTTTGAATAGTACTTGTTTATTGTTTATTAAATAAATAATATCAAGCATCTTTTGTAAGAATGTGTCTAATTACCAACAAGTTATTTATTCACTTTATTAAAGCAGTTTAAATCGGTGCCCATTCACTTTGTGCAACAGACTGCAGAATAAATCAGTGCTCATTCACTTTGTGTTGTACAAAGCAGAATAAATCAGTGCTTGTTCACGTTGTGAAGTACAAAGCAGAATAACTTTGTGAGAAGTAAAATACAGTATAAATCAGTGCTCATTCACTTTGTGAAGTATAATATAGTATTAAACAGCTCATTCACTCTGTGAAGTATAATATAGTATTAAACAGCTCATTCACTCTGTGAAGTATAATATAGTATTAAACAGTGCTCATTCACTTTGTGAAGTATAATATAGTATTAAACAGCTCGTTCACTTTGTGAAGTATAATATAGTATTAAACAGCTTATTCACTTTTGAAAGTAAAAATGATTATAAAATAGAATAAATAATGAAAATAGGAATAAATATAAAACTATGTACAACTACAGTGGGGTGAATGGGGTGGTCAGCAGATCACTGACCTTGTCCAGCATCTCCTCTCCATCTCCTCCATCCATTGCGCCATGGTCTTCCCTGCTGCTGCCGTGCAGAAGTGCACCCCACGAAACCTGCTGTGTCCAAACTCTTTGGTCTTGGGTTGGCCACACTGTTTGCAGGCATAGTGTTCATGCATCCTGCTGGATGTTAAAGTCAAGGGCAGGGTGCCTGTGAGTCAGACGCTCTGGGAGCTTACTCAGCGTGGGAGGGCCACCATGGGAGTGCTGGACTGGCCAACGCTCAGGCGCAGAACATCTTGTTCCTGCTTTTTCTTGCTGGGGTTGTACCTCTAACACAAAATGCAGCACAACCTATTAGTACTCAGCCTGTATAGTCCACAATGCCAATAAGATCAATATAAAACCTGGTAAACTCACCACTGGGTCAGTGTCCGCTGATTCAACTCAAAAAGTTGAATACGGGTCCGGGCCATGGGGCTGGGGCTGCCGAAGACTACGTCCCTGATGACACCACAGTCCCTCCTGATGGCAGCCCACCTGTTCAGCCCACCAGCCCAGCGATGGTCAGCAATGGTCTGACCGGCCGGGTGAAGCCGACAAAGCGCCAAGCACACGGCCTGGACAAGGCGGCTGACGCTGGGCCACTGAGCAGGCCCACTGCCTTGTCCAAGGAAGCAGCTGTGAAGATACAAAAGGACACACAGACAGACAAACAGAATCAATTAGTCACACAGCTACAAGTCAAACTCAAGGAAACTTATTGGACTATTGAGAGTGTGCTTAGCGCTTCAGACTCTCTGTTCCAGCTACAACAGAGGTCTTAGAGTGGCTGCTTTAAAACCTTTTAAACACACGTGTGTGTGAATATGAGAGAGAGAGCGAGAGGGGGAGAGGATATTACCTGTATACTTAGCCAGCTGGAGCCCAAGGAGTTGCTGGTTGGCTGGCTGCTGTAGCAGACCCGAGTAAGATCGCTTCGCTGCACTGCTGCTGCCGTGAGGACCTCATTCCACCTCACCAACCCTTCAAGCAGGTACGCCTGGAAGTGCAGAGCACTCGCACTTGTACCTGCAGCAGTCGAGGAAAGGAGGCTTTTAGTAAACAGTGCTGACATGCATACAGAAAGCGTGAGCGAGAGAGGGACTTACCAGGTACAAAGCGGTTCAGGTGCAGGTGGAATGACTCCAGGAAAGTGGAACCGCAAGCACAGCGATAAACGGTCAGGACGACACCTCCCCTAGTCACCTGTCCCACCCTCCTGTACAGCTGAACACTAGGAGGGTCCTGAATGCAGTGGAGGTGGCCTCCATCAGAGGCCAGATGTCCTCCATCTTCTCACCGTGAAGAAGCCTGACGCCCGTGGTGTCTGTCACATCCATGTAGTCTTCCAGCAGCTCCTGGATAAGCAGCTCGGTCTTCTGGGCCCAGCGCGTGTGGCGGCGACAGCACCGAGCCAGCTCCTTGGCGGTGGGTCTGCCAGAAGACCCGGCGTCAGTCAGTCAGCTTGGCCTCCTATAGACAGGCCACATCCTCCGCGTCCCACTCGAAGACGCAGAAGCAGAGGCGGCCCATGAAGAGGCCGTACAGATGGTGACTGTCCGTGGTGACACCTTAGCATGAACTGCCACACGTCCAGCCTGACGAGCAGCTGGTCTCACTCGTGGAACATGGCAGCTGCCTTGCCCTTGCCCACGCTGGAACAGCAGTCATGGTCCACGTAAAGGAGCTGGGGATGGGGCTTAGTGAACACTTACAATCAACGCGTACACCGCGGGGCGTCTGCAATACATACAATACAGCAACACGGTCGATCTAGAGTTGTAAAGCACCACTCCAGACGAGCATGCAAGCTACCTGGGCACATTAATCAATCGTTTTAATGTCATCTAGCCAGATAGTTAGACACCCTGTATTTCGCACATAAACGACCTAGACAAGCGAACGATTTAGCGAGAGAACGAGCTAGCTCGGTCGGTCGGTTATGGTTGCTAATTTGGCCCATTAAATCTCACTTTTACAGTACATCCCTGACGTACGTAGACGGGGAATAAAAACCAGGTAAAGAACAAGAGCGTAAAACCTAGCAAAAACGAATCGAAGGGAAAATTTCATACCCGGCGAAGGGAAAATTTCATACCCGCCGTGAGAAGTGACAGCAATGAGAAGTGTGACAGTGAGGAGACGGCAACGGGATAGCAACGGGAGAGCCAATGAAAAATCGAGAATCCCATTGGAACAGGCCAATGGCGCTCTGCTGACTTTGCAAAATAATTTGGAACAGGCCAATGAGAGGATAGCAAGACTGTTTGGACACAAACCAAAGAGGTTGGACACAGCCTGCTGGTTTCGTGGGATGCACTTCCGTGCGGCAGCAGCGGTGAAGGCCGTGGAGCAAGTAAACTTTATTAATTTTATTCTTAAATGAACATCCACTTTTAACAATATATATAATAATGGCATATATTTTTAAAAATGCAGAAAAACAATATGAAGACAATAAAATTAACATTCTGTTGAACGTCTGTTGAATTTTTGCATGCAATCTTAATCATGATTAAAAATTAATATATTTACACACACACATACACAAATAAAAAAAAACAAAACAGAACAGTCTAACAGCATGAAACACAGCAACTTGACATGCATGCTCAACTGCACATGGCTACTTAACATGCAAAACAACTTCCAGCCCTCTATCGCCATAGTCCCGCCTCCTTGCTGGAGAGGTCACAGAGGTCACCTGGGTCAGGAATTGGGCAGATTCTGGATTCTGGGTGACACGTGGGTCTGGGAACGTCGGGGACAGCGCGGATAACATCGGGTGCCTTCGGAAGGGCCACGGAGGGGCCCTGGGGCCCTGGACTGGCCACAGAGAAGATTGGCCCCCAATAATTTCCTCTGCTCTTTCCATTTCTTCTTTTGATATTCACGCTATTACAGTGTCTTTCCCTACCAAACTTTACATCATTGTCATCTACCACCCTCAAGGTTCTTTAGATAACTTCATTGACGAGCTTGACATCTTCCTGAGTCAATGCTCCAATGAAGAAAATCCACTAATGCAGAAAAGCTGCATATCTTCCTACATCCTTCCGCTGTTGACATCATTTGACCTTGTCCTCAACCAGTCTCCTCCAACTGACAGAGCAGGCAATATTTTGGACCTGTTTTTCACCCAGACCACCACAACATCAGACATCGCAGTCACCCCCTCCACCTCTCAGGCCACTTTCCTTCTCTTTCTCCTACCTTCTCTTTCCATCCATACCTCCCCAACATGTTCTTCCTCCTTCTGTTGCAATCTGCACTCCATCACTCCCTCTTCTCTTACTTCTACTATTTTGTCCACCCTTCCTCACCCTGACTCTCTTCTCTCTCACTAGATACAGTTACTAATACTTTCCTTTCTACACTCTCATTGATTAATCTTTTGTGCCCTCTCTCCTCTAGACCTATAGATCTTCCCCACCTGCCCTGTGGCTAAAAGAAACACTCTGCTGCCACAGGGGAAAACTCACTTAGATTCAGACCTCAGCTCATACCAGTCTCCTTCCCAAGTTCTCACTGGAAGTAACAGCTACAAAGTCATTCTACTGCAGAGGAAAATTTGAATCATCAGCATCTGATCCACGGAAGCGCTTCAGTATTTTTTCTTCTCTTACGCCTCCCCCTCCCCCCTCAACTCTTACTCCTGAGGAGTTCATCACCTTCTTAGAGGAGAAGATTGCAGCTAATCACCAGTCCTTTTCCTCTATTCCCACTCTTCCCAAAATTCTTCAGCTCTTGATTTCCAACAATGCGACTACATGTCTGGTGGATCCCATTCCTTCCACTCTGTTTCAGACAATGTCACTGTCATCATCAACAACTCCTTATCCTCTGGACATGTACCAACTACATTAAAATCCACCAGAGTGTTATCAATCCTCAAGAAGGCCACACTCAATGGCTCCAACATAACCAATTACAGACTGGTATCATTTCTCTATTTCCTCTCAAAAGCCCCTGAAGGAGCAGTTTACAATCAATTATCCCTTTTCCTCACCCAGAACCATCTCCACGATCCATATCAGTCTGGCTACAAACCAGCAAATTCAACAGAAACAACCTTTGACACAGTAAAGCACAATATTCTCCTCTCTGTTCTCTCCAGCCTTGGTGTGAATGGCTCTATGTGGAAATGGTTTCAGTCATATCTGGAGGGACAGTCCTATTGGGTAACATGGAGAGGATACACATCCAATCCATGTAGACTCTCCACCAGTGTCCCCCAGGGCTCTGTATTAGGCTCTCTTCTCTTCTCTTCTCTTCTCTTCTCTTCTCTTCTCTTCTCTTCTCTTCTCTTCTCTTCTCTTCTCTTCGCTTCTCTTCTCTTCTCTTCTCTTCTCTTCTCTTCCAGATGTATCTCAGCATGCATGACTGACATTGCATCCTGGATAACAGCCCACCATTTGAAGCTCATCCCCAGTAAAACAGAGCTTCTATATATCCCAGCAACTCCCAGCCCTTACCATGACCACACAGTTTCCTTCAAGCTGCTTGTAGCCTGGGCATAACTTTGGACAACCAGTTGTTGTTCTCAACTTATGTTTAAAATCTGAGCTGGTCTTGTAGATACAAGATCCATAGCTCAAGTACTTCAAACGTCAAGTACGGCTTGGCTTGAAACACCATGCTTCAAGTCTCATGCAAGACAAGCATCATAACTATTCTCTGTCCTGGCTTCTAGATGGTGGAACAAACTTCCGCTGCCTGTCTAGATAGCAGAGATCCTTGCAGCCTTCAAACGCAGACTAAAGACCCATCGATTTGAGAAATATTTAAATGACCACTGATACTGCACCTATGTCAAATAACTGAAACTCTAGTACTTATTGTAGGGTATTGTTAATTGCACTGATTGTTGCCTGAGATAGAGATTATGTATATTACACTTCTAGGCATCAGCATTGATCCATGTATCTCAACAGCATTCAAATTCACTGGTATCTTGGACTCTAACCTACTGTACTGGCTAGGATGTATTCTATGAGCAAATGACAAAGCACTTTTGTAAGTCGCTCTTGATAAAAGCATCTGCCAAATGCCTTAAATATGAATGTCTGGTAAATGTCATGAATAAAAATAAACAGTGAAGGATACTGTGGCTCCAAAGAGCGTCTGAGCATCTTTCTCAGTTTTCTTCAGTGTTCTTAAGGGTCATATTTCTGTCTAAGATTGCGGGCTGCCTCAGCCAAATGTTGTCCTCTCTGAATAGTGATGTGTATCTGGGCATGCTGGCTGTAGCGCACAGACTCATGACCACCTTAGAGGACAGAAGTGCAGTCAGTAGGCCTGTTCCATTATAATTTGTCTACAGCAGGGGGTGAATATGCAAAACTCTTGTATGCTAGCTTTGGAATGTACTCATGCAAAATCTGTGCCTGTCTTGACAAATGCTGCATGGCCTCTTCTAGATGTATTCTGCTGTAGGATGTGCTTGGCATACCAAGTTTGAAGTTTGAAGTTTGCTTTATTTGTCACATACATAGTCATACACAGTATAAATTGCAGTGAAATGGTTGAGAATGCTCACATTAATGTTATCTGCATACCTTTCGTTGATTGGCTAAAAAGCTTAAATGTAATGGATAAGCAAAGAGATGGATAAGGGGAAAGGGAAAGAAAGAGTAATTAACTCGCAATGCCAAGCACTGGTATTTCAACAAACTAAAGACAATAAATAACCTAGTTAGGTCCATATGACTTGGCAGCCCTAGACTGCATTACTAACTCTGATGCAGTAGCTCTACTCACATGCCTGGACACTGTAAAATAGTATTCAGCAACCTTTTAAGAATACAACTAAGCCTTTTGAAATTTGAACAATTTAAATATATACAAGTACAAATATTAAACCTAGATTACATGTAGAAAAATGACTGTGCATGTCCATATATTCTCCATTAAATCTACATCTGTTACAGTTGCAAATCCAAGTGTCAATTTATTCATGTCTAAATTCAGCTTTGTTTTTAAAGGTACCGAATAAGGAGTCAGTAGTGACTGACATTGTCTCTTCATATATGGATATTTTTCTGTGGGAGTATGTGTGTGAATCAAACTAAAACTAAAACCAAATTAAGGAGGCATTCCTATTTTTGGGCCAAATGTTAATCCAAACAAAACATAACACTGGTAAAAACATTCAACAATTTGTTTTCATTGAGTGATAGGCAGTGGGCTTGATCAGTGTTATTAATTAAAATTTGCAGTTCTTGATGCACCACTGATCTAGTCACCATAGCCTCCAACTCACCACAGAACCACAACGGGATCTTCACAAGATGGCACGTAAACAAAATTATGACTACAGTTACCCAAAATTCAATGTGGAGTCTCTACAGATAATTGTGTTAAAATAATTTGTAACGTATAGAACATACTTGATAATAACGCATCTACATTACATTTACTGATAAGTCAACGAAGTGGTTATACCTTCATCTTGGCGTAATGCTCATCAAATGATTGCAGCACGTGGTGTCTGGATTTTGCTGTGTGAGTAATGTACGTTCTCTAATGGCTCAGTGAAGTTCATGTGGTCTGTGAGACGCCCCTGGGTGGCGACCGCAGGGGCATATGATGGCGGAGCTGGCATCTGTCTACGGTCGCTCAATACTGTATGCAAAATGGAATAGAAAAGACAGCACGTGGGGTACACCAAGTGTGTAACACATTACTTGGGGGTCATTGACCATATCGGTCCATGGCGAAGCTACACATTGAGGATGTTTCAATCCCACCATTCCTAACCAATGAGAATGTAGAGGAGCAGTAAGAACTATTTAATTGGTCTTTCTGGCTGACGACCTTTGTCAGCGTTGTAACAGTAAAAACCCAAGCGAGGAGCATAAAAGATTCTCGAGTGAGCAGGATGAGTTTAAGTGAGCATAAGAGCAAGTTTGTGCGGGGGCAGGTTTGTAGCATAACAAAGCGAAACTGAGGAAGAGCAGAAAAAATTTGAATCGCCACCTGTATGTGAGCGCTTCGTGAATCTCGGTCTCGCATTTTAAAAATGTACTTTAGATTATTGGCAGGGTAATGTCACCATAAATTAGCACCTTCAACAGATCAAGCAGGAAAAGCAAAGAGCTGCTGGACAAAGATCACTACACATTGACTATAGCCAACATGACTGAGAACGGTGCAGCTCGAGTGCTGGGACAAAGCTTGTGTACAGGGAAGCACAGTGGTCATGATGGATTACACCATAATTAAACTTTAAAAATGCAATTTTGTAAAACAGAAAACAACTTGTCCATGCACAGAAACACTACAAAAACCCAGGGAACACATAATAAATAATTATTACGTTTCTGTGACACTAAACTAGTTCAGTGAATGTTAGAACTAATATATGAAAAAAAAACGTTGCTTAAAAACAAACCAAATTTGCCAATTTGTCCCATTTTTGAACCGTCTGAGTGTGCTTCTAATACTGCAAATAGCATGCTGCATTCACAGTGCACTGTCACAGACTTCTACGCTACTCAAGCAGAGCTGAATAATGGCGCAAAGAGGGAGAATTAGAGTAAAAAAGTCAAGTACACACTGATACAAATTTTAAGCACCAGATAAGCCTCGTTCGTAGGTGCTGACAGGATTTTATGTTTTCTATCTGGATAAAACAAAATTATAAGTGTAGATACATGGCTAACTCCTGGGGTGGTGAAAGATTGCATAGGCTGCACACAAATTAACGAAATATAGCCTGATCTTATGCTTGTTTAATATGTTTATAATTAACTTGTGAATCTACAAGCTTGTCTTTGTGGCCCTAGAATGTCCAGATTTCTGTGACAGTGAGAGCTATAAAATTCAAATTTAGGTCTATGTAACCATCTGTTACTTCAAAACAATCACTAATGTATATTAATCCACATGTACATACATCACAATAGATGACCACAATTTAAATGACCACTGACCTTGCTCCTATGTTGACTAACTGACACATTAGTACTTATTGATTATTGCACTGCTTGTTGTCTGAGATAGAGCTTATGTATTTTGCACTTCTAGGCATCAGCATTGATCCCTGCATTTCAACAGCATTCTAGGTCATTGGTATCTTGAACTCTAACCTACTGTACTGGCTAGGCTGTATTCTATGAGTAAATAACAAAGCACAATTGCAAGTCGCTCTGTATTAGAGCGTCTGCCACATGCTGTAAATGTAAATGTTTGTTTGACAGCACATTTATGCATGTGCTCTTAGAAGAGCCATCCCAAAGATTACACTGTATCTATAACATACAAATTCTATTAAGTATTAAGCTATTAAGTTAAGAATACTAAGTTTGACTATGAGTCAATGAGTTACATGAGTTGCATTAACTGCTGCCTATTTGTGTGTTAAAGGTTTGTATGTATAAGATCTTTAGTAAAGGTCAGGCGCTAATCTTCAGGGATTGTTTGGTGGTTTATTAATTCTTAATGTTTAACCCAGTGCTGAAAACAACCAGTGCATGATGATGGTCTTTCTTTGGGTAGAAGCTGTGCAGGCTTGCAGTGCAGTCCACCCTCAAACTTGAAGTTTGGCAGGAATGATCATGGATACTCAAAGTACCAATCTAATCAAACATCAAAGATCTGATCAGCTATAAGTCAGATTTTCCCACAGTATCACAGAGGTTTATGGGTTTGCCTGTGAAAAACAGCAGCAAAGGTGGAGGGACAAACTCATATCAGGTTGCCGGTGATTGTAAGTGGTGTTTAAAGCTGCTGTAATAGCTTTTAAAATTCTTTTTAACTTATGTCAGACTAAGACCATAGAGTTCTCTCCTTCCTATCGTCCAGAGTTTATGAGTTGAGAAAGAAAAAACATTTTACAAGAGGTGATTCTGAAGCAGCTGAGGTGTTCATTTAAAGTTAGATAGAACTTTACGTGGTACGGCGGGGATTCACATGTGTGTTTTGTAACCACGCCCTCCGGGATTGCACACAGCTGCACAGGTTTTACTGTTGTATGTTTGTCAGTCTATTTAAACCACTGTCAGTGTGTGCACTGGGGTTGCTCATATATATCACACACACCCCTCACGTTGGAAACATACACATGTATATAATTTATTCCAGTTTTCTTAACATTTAGGGACAGTACCAGCACCATTTTCTGTAGCAATGCTCTTGGTTCATCATTCAGTATTAAACTGGGCAAAGGTAAAACACCTTCATGATTATAGCTGATACTGTGGCACAGTATAATGTTGATGCTCCCAAACTCATGTACAATGATTCCATAATTAATAATACAATTATATGCACTAACTTATTCACTCTTTTTTGTTCTTTGTTGTGGTTCTTCTTAAACATTTACGGAAGATCCAACTGCATGTTTTCACAAAAATGAACATGACCAGTGCAGTTATGGAGAGTAAAAAGGTAGCCACATCCAAGCAGTGGTACTGGTACCAGGTGAGGTTATGGGCTTCTACTCTCAGGTGCTTGGCCCCATTGTTCCGCATCACAAACTCGATCCAGAAGACAGCGCGGTCCAGAGGCTTCATAGGTTGATCATGGTGGATGCGGGAGAGTCTCATTATGTTCTCTTTGTACCTGAGTGAAGAGATTAAATAGATTCTGGAATATGAAGTTTGTGGAAAAACTATGGTCTAAGACCATGTATGGAATATAAGAGTGCTGGAAATATCTAGCAGTATAGCTCTCAGAACAATGTGCAGATGTGTGCTTTTGGTCCTTAATAAAATGTTGTTTCTATGTCTTGAAAAATGCATGAATCAAAATGAAAACATTCATATGGGAGAGTGGAGATTTAGGAGAAAGGACAGCATGATGATAGAAGTAAGAAATAAAAGATGTTAGATAAACAAGTGCTATGAAATGAGCTTATAGGTTTTGAGCCAAGAGTGCAATCATGTTTATACAAATGTGTGTAATCCTATTTTTAAAGATGGTCAGTAGATCTTAAAAACTTTTTTTAATATAACTCAAAGGATCAACTCACAATGGATTGTTTATAACATCAATGAGAGCCTCCTTCAGGTCTTTGGACTCCATTCTATTGATGTCAAGCATTACAGCTGCTCCCTTTGTTCTCATGTGGTTCATGTTATCTGGCTGATCAGCAAACAGTGGTAAACCCACCATTGGGACTCCATGGTAAATAGCTTCATACAGCCCATTAGTCCCACCATGGGTGATGAAGGCCTTGGTTTTAGGATGTCCTATTGAATGTAAGTCATTAGTACATGATGTAGACTATTTACTACAACAAACTGTTGTAGGCTATACACATAAAACAAAACCTAGTTATACCTAGTAAGTCATTCTGGGGAATCCAGTCATACATTCTTGTATTAGGAGCAAGAGTGTCTGGCTTCTCTCCTAGGTAGCTCCACAAGACCTGCAATTAGAAGCTATTGAGATCTGAGGATAAAGTTCAGCTATGCAATGTATACTATATTAACAGCAACTGAAAGAATGTGTCAAGATGCTCAGTACTGATTATATAAGAAATCACAAAACCAGCAAAGGATTTTTTCCTCCCTTCTTTCCTGCAAACATAAACAGGAATTAAACAAACAGCTGTACAATTAGTGTGGTTTCTGGCTTATATGGTCTTTTGAACCTTTCATATCTTAAACAAATTTAAGAGTACAAACCAAGACCTTTTGAGGGATCTGCCCGAGTGCTGAAGCGATGGTGTTGGCTCTCTCTTTGGAGAGATTCTTTATTAAGGAGCCCAGTGAAAAGACCACAATGCCAGCATCTCCTGAGCTCTGCACAAACTCCTCCATCTCCTACAGAACCAAAAAGCTCAGCTTTTTCAGAACTTTTTACTGAAATTATAGCAAGTGATTGTTTATTCTTGATTTTAAATACTCACTGGCAGGAAGGCAATTGGCAACCTGCCTCCTATCTATTAATTAATTCCAAGTAATTTCTGTGTGACTGTGTGATTAACGAGTAAGTTTGTATTTAAACTTTACTGCTAACTTCCCACAAACCCTGTCTCACCTCCAAATGACTAAAATTGGGTCTCTCACCAACACTGCAGGTACTGCTGCTTATTTGGGCAGGTTTGTACATGTGAGGTAAAGATATGTAGTAAACATCAGGGGTTACACCTTTATACAATATGATCTTTGGGATTGTTTGACTGCTTGTCTGACTTCTTGTTAATTCTTAGTTTAACCCATTGCTGAAATATTTCGATCTACAATGATAATCTTACTTTAGGGAGGGGCTTTGCAGGCTTGCAGTGCAGTCCGCCCACAAACTTGAAGTTTGGTAGGAATGGTCGTGGATACTCAAAATCCCAATAGGTTCTGATCAACCAGATGTCAGCCTTTCCCATAGTGTCACACAGGGTTGTGGGTTTGCCTGTGAAGTACAGTAGCAAAGGTGAAGGGACAAACTCATATCAGGTTGCCTGTTTCTGTTTAAAAAAAAGTTGTAAAATCACTGGGCAGTTGTGTTACATTACCCATTATGTAGTTCTTATTAAACATAATCACACTCAGTATGACTATAGCTGTGTGAACAATGTACAGCAGCAGGTTGTCTAATCGCTCTACGAGGTACATGTAATCTGTGAGATGCCCGTGGGTGGTGATCACCAGGACATATGATGGTGGAGCTGGCTTCTCAATACTGTGTGTAAAACTTCACAACGTGGGGTACACTGAGTCAAAAACACACAACGTGGGGTGCACTGAGTCTATAGCAGCAGGTCACTATCACTGGGTCATCACTGGGTCAAAGTACGACTCTAAGTGAAATTCCATCCCAGTACTAATGATGTTCAGCCATAACTGATGCACATCATCTTTTTCCATGCTCACTATAAAAGCCATGCATTCTAAGGTCTGCTTTTGCCATTTACCAAAGGTGATGCTGTGTGTACAGCTATGCTGTGATTCTGTGCATATTGTGTCAGTGACTCAAATCACCATGAAGCACCTGTACTGTCACAGTTATTTAAGACTTGCTCAGGAGCAAAACTAGGGGAACATATCTGCATATCATAATGTGAAATTAGAAACCCACCTTATCTCACTTGTGTCTACCATCAAATGCACCCCAAATAACTTTATCACTGAAGTTTGTAATTTAAATATCATCAAGCTGGGAGAAAAGATATTGGGTAGTTATTGCTTCATGGAACTGGAGTCTGTAATTGGTCAGTGAATTAGACTGAGCCTTAGCTTATATGTTCTATAAAACCCTAAAGATTTACACGTGACAATACTCAAAAATAAAATGTTGCATGAAACTGGCATGTACATTTCATGCTAAAATTATGACCACGTCAACACACATGGTGCTTACAATTTTTTTTAAAGGGTCATATATGAAAAATGTGTTAGCCATAGGGTCTATATTCACTTTAACTAATATGCCTTATAATAACAACATACATTTGTGGTCATATATGTTTTTTCGTTTACATATGGTCAAGATGATGGATTAGGGCTAATGCTGTAATTCATCCAGGCAATACTGTACTGTGCCCATTGAGCCTGAATAAAACATTTGTCAGACACTCTGATGGCTGAAAGCACTGAACACCCAGTCTGCTAAGTCAGCCTGTGACACAGGCATATTATTTAAAGTTAATGAGTTAATGTGCTGAG
Source organism: Electrophorus electricus (assembly GCF_041902795.1). Classification (NCBI taxonomy): domain Eukaryota; kingdom Metazoa; phylum Chordata; class Actinopteri; order Gymnotiformes; family Gymnotidae; genus Electrophorus; species Electrophorus electricus. Next base: position 27,135,828 of record NC_137504.1, on the reverse strand, counting down.
GTTTTAATGTGCAATATTATCCTTAGTTTGATGATTCAATTGTATCCCTTTGATTTCATAATTCATTCTCTCAATATAATAAATAATTGTCTCAAATTACTAGTTAAAATGCAGTGTCACAATATTCTGGGGCTGAGTATACAGGAATACCTTAAGTGAGTACTGGAATGCCTTTATGACAAAGTGCACAACAGGTAGTACAAACAGAATTCCCAGGATTCAACATAAAATAGAAGCTATGTGGCAAATCAAGCTACTTTCCCCATTACATTAGAAAAACCTGTCTCAAAGCAAGCATTGTCTTGGACTTAACATCATCCCAGATCTCTGGGAAACATTTCTACAGTCAATTCCAGACTCATTGTGCAAGCAACGCAAGACTTCTCTGTTTCTGGAAGGAGACTGGCTTGACCTTTTGGACGCCCGTGATGTGAATATTCATCAGTGCAGAAAGGTACAAGAAAATATTGAAGTGCACAATGGCACTTTCCAGCAAACTCTACGCCCAAGCCTGGTTCCAGGGGTAGGTCCCGGTAACCCTCTTCTGAGCAGGGTACCCACTACTCTGGTACTTTTGATCATACGTTTTTATGGATCGTATTTATCTGGTGATAGCAGTTGATACTACTGTATTCCTTCCCTTGCTCCATCTACACCAGTGTATGCAAAAACAGCTCACCCACCCTAAAGTCTCTGACATGAATTGGCTACATGAACTATACACAATGCAATGCATCATGAATTGTTTTTAAGCTTAGTTGCCCAAGGAGAAAAGTTCCCACTTGAATACTAGTCCTCCCACGATTTCTTCTTTAATCCAACCAAGGAGTTTTTCCTTGCTGTTGTTGATACTGGCTTACTCATTACAGATAGAAGTTTGACCCAAACATTTGTAAAACTGCTTTGTGACAATGCATGTTGAAAAAAAGTGCTACAGTACATAGATACATTTAACTTTTGATCTTCACCCCAGACTTGTTCTTCATGGGAGACCCCAACAGGAGCTTAATGCTCCCCTTGACAACATCAATAGATCACCCATGCCCTTCTGCCATGACAAGGCCCTGATCCAGGAAGGATATTTTTTAGAATAGGATGACATGCTCTGGTGAAACTATGCTCTGGTGAAACTAGAGTGAAAGTACAAATCCCTTTGGTGAAATATATCTTGAATAAAGTCCTTTATCTACATTTGTACTAAAATTAAGTTTAAAAAAGTACTTGCTTTCAAATGTACTATCCTGCACTATGTAAGTGGGGAATCAGCAACTTCTATGGTAGCAATAAGTGATTGCAAAAAAATGTGTGGTAGAACATTTTGTTACGTGGTTTGTGCTACATTGCATTTCCCCAAGCGGAACTGACTGGTGGTTGCCAGTACATTAATGTTGAATGAGTATTCAAAGAGACCTCAATCAGAATTTGGTGACATAAATATTTTCAGAGAATGCATATCCATATCATCTTAATGTTCGACTTCCATTTAAGACTATTCAAATACAGATATGTATGAAAAAACTGTCACTACTACTACTTACAAATTTGGCTAAAAGGTACTATAGATATGCCAAAATTGTGTAAATTTGTTGTGCTTGGAAATAGACATTGTCAGCCAACTGCTCTTCTGTGAAAAGTTATGTAACATAACCTTACATGAGCACCCTCAGTTATGTAAATTTAGCAAAAGTAGCCTTCATTAACCATGCATTCTACAGACAACGTAATTAAGGCTCAAGTCAAACTTGACAAGGAAAAGAAAAAGTGTACCTACATTTTGTAACAAGAACGCATATTACATATAGCATTGTTTACACAATGACAATAATGACTAGCCTGTTATGTCAAAAAGCAAAAGATGAACTCTGAAAAAAAGAAAGATAACGTTAGCAAAGTAATTGACCAATAGTAGACAGTTAGCCAACCAACATCACCTATTCCTCTAAAACAACTTCGCAAGAGTACATTGCATTACATTACATTACAAGGGTAACTTTAATTTCCATAATAATGAACTGTCTGACTGTTTTATAGCAATAGCTAGCTAGCAAACCACCAACATAATTGACCTGTTCAGCAATAAATAGGCAGTGTATAAGCCATGCCACCACTGTGAATCAAGTAAACCAGCCCATAGTCAGACCTTCCTTTTGAGCCTGCACATGACGTGAGCTGAAAAGCTCTGTGCTGTAGTGTTGTTTTGACTATATTACCCAGTATTTCACTGTAGTACTTATTCAGGCTCCCCATGGCCAAAGACTGGAAAGCCACGTTATAAAAAACGTACAAAACCAAATTATAGACGCGCTCCACGAAGCTCATACGGTCTGTAAATTGCCCCGGTGATATCGGCACATACGACGGCGGTGCAGGCATCTGACCACAGAGTCGCTCCATGGAGTAACCGAGGGACAGTCTCAGAGAAATAACAAACGGAACTTTAAGCACTTCTGCAAGTAAGTCGCCACACACAATCATGGGGTCAAACAGAAGCACATCGAACTTGAACGATTTCAGCGTCGCCAACAACTCTTCGTTGCGGAACACGGAATCACACAGGACTTTCTGAACTGCTTGAATCCTTGAGGCTAAATCCATAATCTTGAGCGCCATTCCCAAAGTAGATGATGTGCGTGATTGGTTTATCCAAAGATCAATCATTTCTTCAGAAAGAGCGTGCACTTTTTGTGATTCTAGGGGAGAATCTATAACAAGGAACTTGAAGCGCTCCGTCTGGTTGTACTTGATAGAAGGTGATGCTGCGTGTACCAACACTGTGACGCTGTGATTTCTTTCAACCAGCTCTTCTAAAATGAAACGCATATTATGCCAATGGCTGTACTCCCCGGGTAAAACAAGGACTTTACCACTTTGTGTAAAGCGAAAGAAACAGAAAAGCAAGACGAGAAAAAGACTGGATGAGTTCCAAAGACAAGACATCGTTACTGTTTACATTCAGGAAGCCTAGTGGTAAGAACAGAGTCATAAGGGTAATGTCCACTGTGTTTGCTCCGGAAAAGCACTTTTAAGTTGTCTTTATGCCTGTCAACTTAAATACAACTTCCTTGTAGGGACCGACGTATCAATACTGCACATACTGACATACTTTTTTTTTTTTTGCAGGCAGTTTGGTCAATACCAGAAAAACAAACAACAAAACAAAACAACAAAAAAACAACAAAAAAACCCCTGAAAAATTGTAAGTATAACCGAATCTAAAATTAGTTGCTTTCACAACTCATAAAAGTGCAGTAATGACAGAAATGTTTATATTCAATATGTACATGTTCAAAAATGTTTGTTTATTTTAACACGTTCAACGAGCAAAATATATAAACACTTCATAATAATTTTACATTGTAATAATTTAAGGTTCAATACCAGTCATGTGTGGACATACCTACTCTTTTGTTTTCTAGATTTTAGAAAAAACTGTGAAGGTATCTAAACAATGAAATAACACGTGATTGTAAAAAACTAATATAACAATCATTTTCACACTTGTCTCAATACCATGTCCACTTTTTCCAAAACAACACAGTCACCATATCAGTAGACTATGTGAAATAAACTGTCTATATTTTTTCATTAATTTGATACAAAAGGCATTCAGTCACCACTTGTTCCAAAATTCATGAATACCTCCATTAGTGTTCACCACCAGCAAAGGTCTGTAAAACTAATTTTGCAGACACTGACACACTGTTCAACACAATTAACGTTCAACAACATTGTGATCATTTAGACTTAAATTTGGTGCATTTTGACAGCCAAATGAAAATATACACTTGAAATGCATCTGATTTTAGCAGGTTTATTCATTTTATTGTTTGTTTTTTGTTTGTTTTGCAGCCTTGTTACCATCAATACAGAAGTGGTCACAATTGTATTAAAATGTGTATGCATATAGGGAAAGTATAAACGCCAACACACCTGCCTGTCATTTCAGCTAACAACTTACCCAGGTGGTTTCTCAGGTGTTTCCATATATTCAGGTTGATGTTGATGAAAATCTATGGCCCAATGCAGTAGACAGGATAGATTGTCCAGGCCAACAGTAGACGTCTGATGCTGATAGGCAGATTTATTGTATATTTTTCATTTCTGAAGTACAGTATATTACACTGAGAACAAATGGCAAAATACAGTAAACCCTCAGAAGAACACTGGCTTTTAAAACTTATTTCTTTATCATATATTTTTATATTATACAGTAAATATTGTTATTCGTGGCATATGTTATAGCAGCAGTAGTCACATTTGGATGAAAAACGAAGTGTTTAAGTGCATTTTGCACTAATGATTATTGATAACTGATGTGCTAAGGTGTGTTTCAAAAGCACACTGTGTAAAGAGCTTTGAAGAAGTGGACATGGTATTGAAACAAGTGTGAAAATTGTTGTAAATAACTAAACAAATACGGACTGTCTTATATTTCAGATTCTTCAAAGTAGCCACCCTTTACTTCACTACTAGCAATGCATGCTCTTGGTATTCTTTTAACTAGTTTCATGAGGCAGCCAGCTTTGATGTCTTGAAGAAACATAGCTATGCTGTAAAAAAAATTCTGAATACAAAAACACTTCTTAAAACACCTGTTAAAAATTAATTTGAACTTATATATATATATGACACCATTAACTTTCACTATTATATTTGTTTACAAATATAATGATGTGATTGTCAAAATAATGTCATTGTATTTGGGAATAGGCCCTTAACAAGCAGACTGTGAACCAATTCCTTGGAATACTGGCACCACCGAGCTGAGGAGGGAAGGGTATCAGACTCAAAGATAAAACATCACCTTTGCACGAGATGCAGTTCCGTCCTCCACATTGCAAGCCACAGCTTGACCATCTGAAAGCTTGAGGGAGCTGCTGGAGTGTTTGGTCAGGATGACCAAAGCTCTACTGTACACACTGCTATTGACATAAGCAGATATATGACTAGTGCTCACTTGCCAACAACAGAGGACCACCCTGAAGCACACTCCTGTATTCCCTCATCTCCATACTCTGGCACATCAGAATCTTTCTCTGACTGCAAGCCCAGTAGGTGATGAGCGCATGCTCTCAAAAGCTGCTGCTATCATCAGTTAAAAAAAGGAACACCCCCTCCCCCAAAAGCGCCACAATGCGAAAGAATAATAACGAAAGTTTTTTTGAATAAAGGATGACGCAGCAAACAATAAGACCGAGTTAAATCTTCATTTTGCTTGTTTCAATGCTGCGCCTAATCACAGTAGCCTAGGTCATCTAAAGTTTCTTCACATAACAATGTTGGATAGAAACATGACTTAATTCATATTTTAGCCGTTCTAAGATACCCTAGAAATGTGGCAGAGCAACATGGTGGTCTCTGTTGGAAGATGGGCCAGTCTGTGTGTAGATATGAAGTGCTCATTGTATGCTAACGAAAACACAATTCATACTTACAGGTGGTTATACACAAATGAAAACATGGTATTGTATACTTTCTGCCAATAGGTCCCCTAAATCCTACTCACTGCACCTTTAAGGGTTTAAAATGTCGTCACCATATTTAAAAAAAAAAAAAAAAAGACCCTTTGATTTATTAAGACAAGAGGAAGCAAAGAATTATCCAGTGTGAAAGACAAGACACACTGAAGAACTCCCCCTCCCCCTTATACACAGGTATAGAATCACAGTGTTAGAATCTTGTATGGGAGGAAGTAGTCATGTCTTATAAACCAAACACCAACAGGTTTGACGTTCACTTCAGGAAGGAGAATTACATGACAGGCATTCAACAATGGACTTCTAACCAAAAGTCAATCCAAGTTCAGCTTTTCTACTCTTCTTTTACCTGTGAGGACAAAAGGGCCAGTTGATTATATTAACTGTTCAGTTCTCCACAGCTGATTAAAGTCCAGGTCTGGAGTTGAGCACAAAAATGAGTACATCAGTAGTGAAGTCAGTCTTGTAGTTCATTTATACATATTGCACTTACTCTGAATGTAGTCATAATGCATAAACATTAGCTAGAAAGGCAATATGCGTCTGTATACTTTCAGATAGTCAGAGGCTTTTTGTAAAGTCCCCTTTAGTGTTAAGCAATCGGGACAATGTCTCTCTAACAGTGCTACAGACAGAGTATTAGGTTATACACACAATTCATGAAAGACCTTTTTATGAAAGTGACCTTGGTCACTACTATCTCTTAATATGCTTTATTTGTTATAACAAGGTAATGGTAGTGGGCTACCAGCAGTGTTGGATGCAACTTCAGTCTGAAGAAAAATGAGTGAAAGTGAGTTATGATGCAGGTATGAACAAACTGCAAGTGCAACACAGTCACCATCAGCCGTCAAAAGAGCAAACCATGAGGAATTGTGGTTCAAAATATCAGTTGCAAACAGACAACATGAAATGAGAAGATGATGCGTCATAGAAAAAAAAACAAAACAACTATGTGCCCCTGCAGGACAGTTTCCCCTAAGGGGAAAGGGTAAGGAGATCATACCTACATATCTGCCTCCAGTTGTTTTAAAGTCTATTGAAAAAGGCTCACCAGAAGTTTCAGTCATGGATGCGCATGTGAATGGAGCAAGGGTCAGGGGTCAGAGATCAGGCTTTGCCTTACAGCAATCAGCTGTACAAATACGAGGTTTATTTTTGAGATTAAATAGAGGCCCAGTTTTACCATATTGTGCTTAATGGGAGAAAATGGCAGCCTTTACAAAAACAAACGTGTCACTCCTGTGAGGTTTCAGTAGACTTGAATAACATCATCCCGCTCTCTGATGGGCCACACCCCATTCTCCTGCACGTTGGGCGGAGAGCTCTTCCAGTCCCACGTCTTTACCGGAACGTTCCACTCCGGCCCATAGTTGGCCACCACATAATCCAGAGTCTCACAGGGCACCCGCAACCTAAGATCCACCAGCTCTGTCCAGCACAAGCTGAACCGGGGGAACACATACCTGTGAGCGGGGACATCGACATTCCGCTTATGGCACTTGGCAGGCGCTCTTATCCAGCATGACTTACATATTTATCGGTAATGCAGTGTTAGTGTTATGAACATCATTCTCCACCTGCTTTACCAGGTGATTTACAAGAACATGGGACGACACATTTCATTGTAGCATCATGAAACATTTCTAATGTGCTGGTTTGTGTCAACTTTATTCTCAGTAAGTCTTGCACAGGACTCCTAAATGAGTCTAGATAGCAGTAGGCAAAGTGGAGTGTTTGGGCAAGCTGTTTGTTCATATTTGACATGCAACAGGAGTGAAACTGAAACTACAAGCATGCATGCATAAACCCTTGGTCAATTGCTCCAGGGATTTGTTAGGAAATGACCACCCCACTCTTATCTCAGCTCCTAACCCCTGAACGTACCATACAGGTGTAGGTGTGTGTCTCAGGGTATTTAAGAAGGAAAAAAAGATATCAATTTGACTGTCTGCTGAATGAACACTTTTATATTTTATGGAGAAACATGCAGGAGATCACTGCGTAATAAAATACTTGCTTAAATTTCTTGCCACTCTTGGCCTGCGTGCCTCCATTCCAAACAATGTCACCATCCTCATAGAAAAAGAAGATGTCCAGTTTCACATCCAGTCCCTGGAAGGAGAGTTCCAGGCTGTCCTCGATCTACACCAGACAAGATCAATGTGTAGAGTTTCACCCAGAAATTCTACATGGTACAGTGAGTACAAATTATTTTCACTTCAAGGTCTTCGACAGGAATGGTGGATGAAGAACAAGATGTGTGATACCTTTCCAAACTTATGTTTGAGAGGGAGTCCAGCCCTCTGGAAGGCCTGTGTGAGGTCATGCCTGTAATCTTTAATCCAGATGCCCAGATCCACATCCTTACTGTAGGGGATGATATTGCACTGCCGGAACCAGCCTGCAGGTGGAGAACAGATCAGAGTAACAAATCCAATAGGACATCTGCAGTGCTCCTCTGAGGGTCTTATGATGTATACCATACTACTTATAGTTCACTGACAATAAAGAGATTCTATTCCATAAATCATATGCAAATAGTAAAGCACATGTAATTGGTTCACTATAGGAAGTTATTTCTGAACCCTTGCATGGCAATTCTAGCCAATGTCACAAATGAGGCATATGCGACCACTTTTGTAGATGTTAATATTCCAATAATAACCATGAAGCTTTCTGAGAGACTACTCACCAAGACAAGTGCCACTACTCAGCCAGAAGGGGACCTGGAGCTCAGTGAGAACTCGAGCAGCGAGGTGGAGAAGGCTCTTGGCCTTCATCCTGAAGTCCATTGCCTCAGGAGATGGATCATCTGGATACAGCTAGGAGAGAGAGTCTGAAGTTTAGTTCTGAGCTCAGGAGTACAGAAGAAATCCATATCTCACATAGATCAGAAATGGACCTCAGACCTGGTTTTAAAATTCATGTATAGAAAGAGAGTTCCCTTATATAGATATAAACCTGGTAAAAGGCAGCTGCTTCTCGATATCTGCACTCCAGAAAGCGGCTGCTGGAATGTTCGGTCAAGAAGTGGGAGAAGTTTTTTGGGAGCCGCACATCAAGCCCATCTAGAGTGGTCAGAATGAGCTCTGGTCTGACAGAGAAAACAAATACACTCTACCTTATACATTGTAGAGATATGCTTTCAACTTTAAGGTCATACTGCAGAAAGAAATATTGTACAGCAAAGAGTATTTTTATAGCAATGGGATAAATGAACAATATTTGTCAAAAGTATCAGCAATTGGGAAAATAAATGGATAACTTGGGACAATCAATAAGTTCTTTTGTTCCAGTTTTATGCTTGTAACCTGAGAAAAGACCCCTTCCCCACCACTTCATGGTTTAAGAAAAGTCTAAAGTCTAAATATGCATTTCCCCTTTAGTCAACAGCTCTCCATTTACAAAAATTCTTCTGAAATATGTGCAGACTGGGCTCCAGGACACCAGCCACAACTGGCTCTTCGTTTTCTCACGTGTATGAGACATGTGTTGAGCACACGGTACCTGTCATAGGCCCCTGCGTAGCGGCCAAAGTCCAGCTTTCTGAACGGGGCAAAGTTGTGGTCGATGCCAGGTGTGAGCCGCAGGGGTCCGTGCCACAGATAGTTCCCGCTGCGCTCGTACAGGACGACAACATGCACGAGCAAGTGGCCGTCGGAGCGGATGAGGAGGTGCAGAGGGATCTCGCTCCCTGTCAGGTCGTCCATGCCCACCAGCCTGGGGTCCTTCCCCCTGAGCTCCAGAAGCTCCAGACCACGCTCTTCTGCTGCATCCTGCAGAGCAGCCTTGGTGAGAGAACAGGCCAAGGTGGAGTCAGGGGGGCAGCGAGTTGTGTCAATACATTTTCCATCACTTTTCATTTACATTAAAGTTTACATTGTTTGCGTGTGCTAATTTTGAACAAATGAAGACTTGCAACTGTTTTTCCACTGAGCCCTGGTTAAGAAGCTGGCAGCTATGCAGCACAAGCAAAGCATGTGTATCTGCAAATGCCTGCAAATCTGTACCTGTGAAGTCGTCCCTGCGTATCTGTACCTGTGACAGTATTCACCCATAAAGGCATACACAAGAATACTTTCACAGATAGAGGTACCAGCTCTCTTTGTAAATGAATCCTGTGCACCTTTTGGACCGTGCTATAGTAGTGGCATGCCAATCAAAATAGCATTCTACTGCCAGCCATGGATATACCTATCCAAGCAGCACCAGCCACCTCTATGTGACACTGGTGCCCTTCCTAAGTGGGAATGCTTACATCATACTTCCAGACGTTTCCGAGTAGGCCAAAGGTGATGAAGTGCCTATGTGTGCAGAGGAAGGTGCAGTGAGGCTCTTTCAACTGGCTGTCCTTCAGCAGCTCGGCCTCCTGGGTCAGCAGGCTCAGTGTGACGGTGTCCACCAGAAACACAGGCAGGCTGAACTTGCGCGCTAGCCCGAGAAACTTCTTCACCAAATGCTGCAGTCCATACAACATGTGGGGGGGAAGGATACAAATTAAAGACCAAAAAATAAAGACATCAAATAATTAGTGGAAACATGTCACCACCATTGGTGCAAATGCAGGTAAATAAGAAACATACATTTCCTACTTCCCAAGAATAACTAATAATGAAGTGACTGATACAGTGCTGGCGGTGCATTTTACTCACCCACTGGGCCTCCTTTCCTGCCAGGTAGCCTTTACTACTCAAAGCAAGAGGTCCATGCTGTAGAGAATCAGCCCACTAAATCAAGCAACATCTGGCAACATTACAAACCCACTACTCTGCAGAATTCATATAATACATCGCTGGTGATTGATTGACCCCCCTTTTTTTTTTTGCAGGCAACGGCCCAGTAGTTTTTGCTCACCTTTGAAACGTACTGCCTGTAATAATATAACTGGAACAAGAGGAAAATGGAACTGGTTGCAATCAGCAAGGCTAGTACCACTGTCCTGTTGAGTCTAGGCATCGGTCCACCTGTCTGTATAACAAACTAAGACGTAGGGCCATGAGGCTGACTGCTTCACCATCCCTGTGGACAATCGTTGATGGCATTGAGTTCTACAATTATACAAATGTAAAAACAGATTTAGCGAGTTACCTTGTAAACGATCTCACTAGCCGCTGATTTTAAATGTCATGATGTGGCTAACTAGCCAGCCAATACAGTTCTCGTGAGACTTAGTTAGCTTTGTAGCTAGCCAACATACTTTTTAGGTTTTGTTAGGTATCGGCACATGATTCACGATTAAAGCGCAACGCATTCGCTCTAATGTCGCGAAAAACTGATTAACGTTACTAAGAATTACAGCGTTTTCTAGTTAACCAGCAGCAAATCTCATGTCATGGAGAAAGACACACTGAAGCAGATAGTTAGCCAGCTATAATTTGCTATAGATATTAATTAAAAGTTCGCAATAATTTGAAAGTTGTGGAACTTACTTATTGAAAGAGGAAAAACATATATTATTCCGGTCTACGCAGCTACATAACCAAGATCGCTATTAAAACAGTTCCCAATGTTCCCTAGAGCACAACCGGACGGCACGGGACGTAGGACAAAAAGGATTTGAACTCGCGATAATCATGATATGAAAAACGAAATATTTCTTCAATGGATAGTTGATAGTTGCAAATAGAAATAATATATAGTAAATACAGATAGTCGGAAAAATATATAGTTGGCATATATAAATATTCACTATCTGGAAACTCAGCATCTATCGACACGTGTAGAGAAACGCGACAGGTAAACAAAGAAGCACACATTATTTCCAGTATCATTTATTCAATTTTCATCGCTCGAACGCTACCCATCTTTAACATTCTCACTAAAACATAAACATTTAACATTCTCACTAAAACATAACTACAGAAGCGAAAAAACATCATTTTACGTAACAAACTAATATAAAAGTGTTAACCTATAAAGTACAATTTCTGCGTTATGAAGTACAATACAAATCTGTACGTCAAAAGCGCATTTGACTAGCTAGCTAAAGTCTCAGGTATTTTGTTGGCCCCTCTATTGCTATTTCAGGGTTGTGACAGCGGATGGCGGTAGGGACACATTTTTAATTGTGGAAGTTTAGCGCTTCACGGTGCTCAGGATTCACCTGCGTACTGATTTAGATTACAATCAGACACGAGTGTTTACGGAGAATTAAACTGCGTAGTAGGCTACTGTAGTTATACATTAAAATGCGTTCCAGGCAAAAAAAAAAGAAAAAAAAAAAGACTAGGTGAAACCGAGTTTACTTTCAAGTTTAGCACAACTGCATGAAAATTTTAAAAATCAATTATTTATTTAATGGACAGATCCCTCAATTGTTGATATGCATGAACAGATAATAATCAGAGAAATACAGGAAATCAAAAAACGTCAGAGAAAATAAAGAAAAATTAATTTATGCAATAATTAAAACTGAAGTCCATGTGATGTTCTAAATTGTGTGCTTGGTGGACTGGACTCAGTGTTTGTACAAACAGAATAACGTAAGCCCAGAAAGCAGCACTAACTGTTTATATTGTGCAAACATTTTTCACAGTCATATTGAACTGCATACTGTAGTCAAAAACTACAGGGTTCATATTTTAGAGGATAAAGGGATATTGAGAGTCCAATGAAAAATACCTTGATTAGACAGGAGGTAATAGTCACTTGTACTCATAGGCTATGAATCACACATACACATACATACACATTAACACACACCAAACTAAAAATATTTATACATTTCAATAAATCAAATGATGAAAAGGGTCTGTCATGCCAGACTTATGTCAGAAATAAATCATTACAAAATGAAAACCAAACCTAAAATTAAACAGAAAAAAAGTGCACTCATCTATTCCCTGATAAAGCCACAAGCATTTCTGGTGCAAAGAGCTTTATATAACAAGAGAAAGTAAGAGATAAATAAATCTGCATCTGCACTTATAGAAGAGAGGAATCTAGAGAATAAGAAGGCGTAGTGGTAGTGTTATCTGGTGCCTGCCAGTCAAGGACTTATTTCCCCATGGAGCTTCACAGCGTTCCAACACTGGATGACATAGTCCACAGGAAGTGTGTTTATTTGCACAGGAAGCAGGAAGTGGGGTGCGAGTTCATGAGGTGTTCTTGGAGGTTACCCACTGCTGCTGATTAAGGTCGGGACGCTGTCTCAGTTAGGGGGGCACTGGTCCTGAAACATTTGGGTGGCTTCGGGATATAGCAGTTTGTATGGACTACTGTGGCATATTGTTCAGGCTGCTGTTTGATCCTCCCAGCCCGTTTTCAGCCTTCTGGAAGCTTCTGATGGCGCTGGGGACCTGTAAACCCGTCATCAGGCTCAGGCCACCGCACCAAACCTGCAGGATACGTAGACAGTTGCAGCATAGTCACTGCAGCTGGGACTGAGTGACCACGAATATTTGAATAAGTCGACATGACTATTTCAACTAGATCTGCTAGCACATTTTTGAAGTCGTTGTTGTAAATTGCACCTGAGTCAGAATGTACGGACCCCAATACTGACCTTTTTTGATCTACTGTTCCCCAATGACACAATACTAAATCCTACTAAAGCCTTTCATACTCATTGTGGCCTGTAATAGCAAATGAAGTGCATAACCTTCCATTTGTAGAAGGAGGTGGACTGGCAGATGGACAAGTGGGTCAGATTTAATTTTACACAGCTACATATATCTTGCTTTCCACACTGTACTGTACTGTGATACCAAAACATTCACAAGCTCCAGTTTCAGTATCTGATCACAATCACACTGCAAGTAGTTACTCAGAAGCAGCGTGACTTTATTCCAGTATAGAACTTACTGTTGTGCACATTTTGGATTTAATAGCCAATACAAAGAACTCATGCAGTTATGATTACTTAAAAACAGCTGATATTACGTGACCCACACTACACGGCCCCTCACTCACCATAAAGGCTGGAACCACTGGCTGAGAGAACTTCGTCTTAAACATGTGGAGCAACTGCTTGCTGTCTGCATTGTAGAATGAAAGCAGGCCTGCAATTGAACAAAAAATCAGAAAGAAGACAAAGGAGTACAGTTCAGGTAAAAAAAAAGAAACCCTGCTGTCGTTCAGCTGGACTGCGGGTGCACAGGAACACTGCTGGGTGGTATAGCGGAGTCCTGCAAGAAGTCTGTTCGAGTTCCTTTATTCTCGAGTCAGTGGATCTGGCTGCCATTCGATCCTCAGGTGTCCAGTAACCTTCAGCAGTGTGAGGAGCAGGGAGAATGGGGATATAGGAGCTTCTGTAATCCTATTCCACACGAATAAACCCAGGACACTGGACTACAAGTGCAGCTACTTTATACAACCTTTTTCGTAAACTCTTTTAGATTTGGTAGAGCTATGTCCTTATGACATCTAAGAGGGGGAGAGCTAAAGAAAGTCATGCCAGTAAATCACATCAGCAGACAGCATGTCTTTCATGTTTGTAATACTGCACTGTATAGTAGAGCTGCTGTGTGATATGGACAAAAATATATTGTGATTTTATTCCTATATATTGAAATGGTGTAATACCTAGTATTAGATTTAAATCATTAACCTAAAGTGACATAAAGTTATAGATTTTGAGCAAAATTGTTAACAGTTGGATCATGTGAATGCCATGATTAAAACATCTATAGATAAGCCATGGGGAATTTCTGGAATGTCTGAGATGCTCACATGGAAAAAAAGGGAACAAAATGTGATTTTTACAGGGCTTATTTGTATTTTACATTCTACTACAAAGGCTTAAAACAATATAAATCAATAAACAATACATTGTCTAGCCCTAGTGTAAATACACTAAATGGGCGTGAGGTAGGGTACCTCCATCCAGGTCACAGTAGACCCCGATCCTCTCTGGTACAGCCACCTCCAGGCTCTTGGCCTTGTTGTTGTGCTTGGCAGCAAATGAGCTCTGCAGCCAGTTATTAACGTGGATGCACCATGTGCTGTTGGTCTTGCCCAGCTGGTCAAATTTGCCCATGTTCCGGTATGCTACGCCCATGCTGTAGGACTTGCAGTCTTTCAGGGCCTCCACCTCCCAATAGTGCTGGCCGGAGTCAATACTGGTGTCACCTGAACCCCCAAAATAAATAAATAAATAGAATTTATAAATGATATGCCCATCCAAGTTTGTGGAACGTGCAACATTACTGTTTAACCTCTATTTTACTCACAAAATAGTGTAGTTAGGTACTCAATGTCTATGACATGACCAAGTTTATTTGAAGCTGTAAATGTTGTGCCCAAGCTAGTAGCATACCCAGCACCGTGTAGGATTCGCCAGTAAAACGATCTCTGCCTCCTCTAGGGGCTGGTGACCTGGGAGTCGATCCTCTTTTCGGAGAAGGAGTTCCACTTCTGTAATTACCAAGGTTGGAAACACATAGCTGTCAGTCCTCAGATGCATACAGCCACAGTTTACACTACACACATGCTGCTAAGGGTCTTGGGGCAGCTATGGTAAAACGTGCTGATTTGATTGCAAACACATGCTCAGAGAGCCGCAACAGAGAAGAAAACAGGAATGATGAGTAGACTTATACAAAAGAAATGGTAACAGATCACCCTGGGTTTATAACACACACCCCTTTCGTTAGAGACAACACCTCTATAAAGACACACACATACTTCAACAAGATGGGACATTGAGAACCAATTAGAAAAAGGGTTTAAAATGAAACAGCCATAACCAACTATGGCATTAGAAACTAAATGGAAAGCAGTGATATGTGGGTGGAAACACTATTCAAAGCTTGTAGAGCTGTTGTCAGTATTGGCAACTTGGCCAATTTTATAATCACATGTGTGATTATAAAATACTAATAACATTTTACTGTGTATTTGTATGGATAATTTGAATTATGATGGTTCAGCATCAACAAAACTTTGAATAACCATAGAATGATAGTGGAAATGTAATGTGTGGAATGCCTTAGATGTGGATGTAGTGACATTTGTACATGTCTACAAATGTCTTCATAAGCCAACAGACTCATCAGTGCTCTGTCTGTAATCTAATGTCTGATGTAATATCCAGGCTCAGTGCTTTTATATGACTATGCGGAATTCCAGGCCACTGCTCCACCCTTTTCTACAACGACAGATGTCAAAGTGCAGCAGGGTGTGTCCATGGAAACAGACAGCCCCTCCTCCCACAGCCATGTGGTACATGCCACATGCTGGCTGGGAAGCAGCTGGTGGATGAGTGACGGCTTTAACAATAGGGGTTCTGCCAATTGATATGCAGGGAACTCTCAGGCCACACCCTCTGGGGACTTTCTACACCGCTGAGCAGAGTCATATGGAGCAGGAGTGTTAAATCTTTGAGACGTGGTGTCAGCTCAGTTATTATATAAGACAGATGTCCTTGACACCTTGTAATGTTGAAGATGATACAGCACAATGGTTAGTGATCTCTTGAACAGAGAGCTCTATGGTGGGATGAATAATGAAGAAAATCGTGGATTAGGCTCTGTTTTTTAATAGGCTGGTTACTCACCAAAGTCATAAAGGTGTGGGCATGGAAAAGATTTGCATGGAAAATAAATTTAAAACTGTGCTTTAATGCTTTGATACGGTTAGTGTCAGTAAGTGAGGTCACTGCTTTGCCACCAATTCTTTTAAGAGAGAACAAAGTTTGAAAGAGTACCATAAATTTGTCAGAGAAAGTTAGACAAAAATTAAGTCAGTTATAGATGGAGGCATCACGGAAAGTGGACCATCGCGGAAAAATCTGTTCATAATAACAAACATGGAAATGAAGGATGTTCTCCATCTACAAATGACTGTTTCAATCAGATTCAGCACACACAGTACACAACAAGTCTTCATTCTAGGTGGATATTAACAGAGACCACGCATCCCAGCATAACTGGTATTTCATGATGTAGAATTACATAGTTAGCCAGATAGCCTTCCAATCTAGCAATGTTGCAAATCAAGTCTATTCTCCAAATGAACATTCTGGGTAACCTCAGGTTAAATCTCTAACTTTTAGAAGTGAAACTTAGAAGCAAGCTATCTACAACGATATTTGAGATTTAGTTATCTGGCTAACCTAGTAATACATTTTCATAAAACACTCTTCTCATGCGCAGACTGCAGACAGGATCTGCCTGGTGCTAACACATCAGCCTCATAGGAGGAGACAGGAGGAGGAGACAACAGGAGGAGACTACAGAAGAGGAGAGAGGAGGAGGAGATAGAAAGAGGAGACTACAGAAGAGGAGACAGAAGGAGAAGACTACCGAAGAGGAGACAGGAGGAGGAGATAGGAGGAGGAGACTACAGAAAAGCAGACAGGAGGAGTGGATAGGAGGAGGAGACTACAGAAGAGGAGACAGAAGGAGAAGACTACTGAAGAGGAGACAGGAGGAGCAGATAGGAGGAGGAGACTACAGAAGAGCAGACAGGAGGAGTGGATAGGAGGAGGAGACTACAGAAGCCAGCAGAAGCAGTGAGCATCTAAAGCTCTGAGGAAGTATCCAGCACCATCGCCCATGAACACAAGGTCACCTTGTCATGTTCTTCAAATTAGTGAGATGTGCGCTGTCAATGAACAAGAAGGGAAAATATAACAAATCAAACAAGAGGATGGGCTGGGAAAGTGGAATGAAAAGGGAACTGTCAATTGAGTATGTGCCAATGAAATATGAAATAAGTAGTATTTTTGTTCCTTGAGACTCCAGTAGCAAGCATGGCTACAGGAACAGAGGGGATGTAGGGAAATCCTGCAGTCAGGTCTTGGCTCCTTAATTAATCACAAGCTTCTGGAATGATCAGTAACACAACACCCCTATTCCCCCAGGAAGCTACAACACAGGCCTTTGCAGACCCTTGATGCCTTGCGAGCTTCTCATCTTCAAAGCACGCCACTCAGGGCTGCATTTAATAAAGCATTCAGAGCGCTTTAGACCTGCCTGAATGTGAGGCAGAATTTAAACAATAAGATAGTTCGAATCAGCATTAAGAACATATTGCAAGCATTATATATCTATTTGGGTGGAGTTTCCATGTTCTCCCTGTGTTTGCATGGGTTTCCTCCCACAGTTCAAAAACATGGAGGTTAGGTCAAAGTGGCCACCTTAGTAAATTGTCTCGTTTTGTGAATGATTGTGTGTCTACATGCCCATTAATGGCTACCCTAACTGGATGTAAATGCTGGTAATTGTAAAGCAACCTTGGGTTCCTTGAAAGGTGCTATATAAATGTAACCTCATTCATTCATAATCCCATATGGACAACATGTATTTATATAAATACCAACTGCAAATGAATAAAAGAATCCCAAAGGTTATAAGTGATATAATAGCTTATACAGTATCAACATATGAATGACAGAAGCTAGAATTCTCCGTAACAACAGAAGCTCAGCACTGTGTGACTGGTGGAGAGTGGGTTCATACCTGCCCTTATTCTCTTTGCCTTTCACCTTGCTGTCCAGCCCTTTGCTTCCCTGAGGGTCCCACTCCACACTGTTCTCCTCCACCTTCAGGTTCAGGTGTGAAGATGACGGGTCAAAGCCAAAGTTGAATGCTGCCATTGGGAGATGTGTGTATGTTACTTTTGCACCGCTTGCTTACTCAAAGTTTTGTTCAAGATGACCGTTTTATCTCTGTTTATTGAGCTGTACCTTTGGTTTCCAAGGTGACAGGATCGGAATAGTCCCCAGCAGCTGCTTTGTTGCAGGCTCGTACCCGAAAGTTCATGAACTTAGAATCAAACTTCAACCCTGAAGACAATTTAAACATACTTTACTAGGAACACTGCTACTAGGATACGTTAACAAATACGGTAATCCCAAAACATGAGGTCATTTGTTTATGTACACTACAGCCCAAAAATATGGACGCTATGGAAAAAACTTGACAACTCAGTAAGGAATGCACCTCCCATCAGCCAAAAAGACTTCTAGAACGTTCAAAGACCCGCAGTGCATGTGGACATGCAGGTGTGTGTGTGCCTGTGTGCATCACGTGCAATGCGCAGAGGGTATGAGCTACCTGTCAGAGTGTATTCCGTGGTCTTGATGTTATCCACGATCTCCCAGCAGCGCTCATCTTGGACCCGTGGCAGACCCTCGTGGTTGGCTTTCCTGTACTCCAGGATGTGGTGGTCGATCTTGCTATCTTCCGCCGGCATCCTCCAGACCACAGTCACAGCGTTGTCCACCACCAGGCAGTCCTGCACCTCAAATTCAGGAGCTCTGGGTACTGGAGAGATTGAAGCACTAATTAATGCGCTGTTAATGTAATCAAATTTATTCACTTTGGTCATTATTTGATAAAGAACACAAATATCTGTAATGTATTAAAACATCAATATTTCTGTAATACATGGAGCTGTAATATATTCTGGAAAGTAATAATTTACATTATGGTTAAAATGAAAAGACAAAATCATTCACCAGACTCAATAGTTCAATACTAGGTACACTAAAGGTTTTTCAGCAAAAACTCCAGGACACAATCTTTCAGAAAAGTGGTTCAACACAGTGTAGAGGACAGACTTGGGAATTCTGTACATGACAGATGCCTGATTTACATGACACTAGCCAGTGCAGCTGGGGCAGGTACTTTGGGTGTCAGTGCCTCAGTAAGTAAAGGCCAGCTACTGAAATCACACTGCCCCTCCCACCAGGGCTATACAGTAGCCTCCGGGGGTTCAGGGTAACAGCCATCTCTCTCCAGCAGTGTCAGCATAGTCAGTTTCTAAAGTTCTACTTTAGCTTTTGTTCTTCGTTTCAGCCAGACCTGATTCAGATTCAGGTAAAGAAGCAGAAAAACAAATAAACAACTAAACAACTGAATTGAGGGGCAGTAGTCACTAATGAGGAGGTCCTGCACAGCTTATGCAGAGGGAGCAGAGGCAGTTGGAGCAGAGGCAGCCTTTTCTCTTGTGACCTGCATCCCTGCCCTGGCCCCAGGTCAGCACTGGCCTCTGATGAACTGTAATACAATCTCTCCCACACTGTTCTACATATATGAGTCATGTGGACATTATTTAGCCTAGTCTGACAAACCCTCAGAGAACGAAACTTGTTCCAGTGCATCGCTGTGAGAGACATTTGATAAAGGGGTGTTGTAAAGTGGTCCATAGGGGCTCCTGGGCACATGTTCCTTCTTAAGTCCATGGGGAGAGACCTTCAAAGCTGCAATTATGTTCAACTCAGGCAGTTACTGGATGTTCAGCCATCGATTGGTTGTAGTGTATCCGCTACACTACAGAAAACAGCCAAGCAAGCTACGGCTTTTACAGTCAGGAACAATCGAGGCACTTAATCAGTACAAATGTAAAGGATATCCAAACAAAAAGGAATACCTGAGAATTGGAGAGAGGCAACTTTTATATTTGTTTACTTGTACATCCAAGTTGAACTTCCTCTTGATGGGGGTAAGGGAGAACAGGAGCCATAACCCTCCGGTTTCTGGAGTGGGCTGTGGCTAACAGATCATTTCAAGCTTCTAAATTAGACATGTTTGAGCTTCATCTCCTCAGCCCATCAGCAGTGAATGGCAGATATGCTCATAGCAAAAGAGCCCAAGGTCTTTCGACTGAACAGTGGGCAGCAGACGTAGCCCAGGAAGAAAAAGAAAGAGGGGGACAGAGAGAGAGGCAGCCAGAGAGCAAGAGAGAGAGAGAGACAGCCAGAGAGAGACAGAGAGACAGGTAGAGAGAGAGCGAGAAAGATAGGCAGAGAGAGACAGGTAGAGAGAGAGCGAGAGAGATAGGCAGAGAGAGACAGGTAGAGAGAGAGCAAGAGAGATAGGCAGAGAGAGACAGGAAAACAGAGTGGCAGATTGACACAGAGAGTGAGAGGCAGAGTGTGACAGAGAGAGAGTGAGAAGTAGAATAGAATAGAATGAACATTATTGTCCAGCCAAGGCAGGAAAATCATATCATAGACAAATACCATGTAGACACATCACAAAACTACACAAATTACATACAATTGTAAATCAGCTTGATTTTTTTGATAAAAGTGATTGCATTTGGCACAAAAGTACCTCTAATGATGTGTCATTAACAATTCTAATGGATTTCCTAATTACAGGTCCACTATAAAGTTCCTCCTTTGACCTTTGTTGGTGGCCATCTTAATGATCCTGGTCATTTTGTTTGTATTTACTGATATTAGGGCCCATACATAAATATTAAAAACAAAGATGCTTTCTATCAAGCTGACATACACTTCTCCCAAAGTCTTAACGCTAACCTCAAACCAGTTTCTGGATATCGTTCTTTCATATACAATCAACACTGTATGTAAAACCCAACTGATAATCCATGTTCTCATAAATACTTAAAACAATTAACAATCTCCGCAGATTGATCACAAAGTGAGGGGTGGAAGTGGAGCTACGTGATTTAAAATAAGTTCTCTTTAAAATAAGTTTTTTCAGCATTAACCAACAGAGAGCTGAATTTACACCAGTGAACTACAAAATTACTAAAACGTGGTAAGGGTACCCGCTTTAGTACATTGGACATTGGACACACACACACACACGCACGCACGCACGCACGCACGCACGCATATCTATACACACACTCACACATTGTTTTGCATCGGACTAGTGCTAAAGTCAAACCTCACACAAATAAACTATGCACTCCTGTTGCAGTCTTGCACATTATCCTACTTGCTGCTAGAGTACTGTACTAAACCAGCACTGTACTCTGAACTGTTCTGGCTGCTACCGGTGACTGCTATGTTCAGGGTAGCATGTCACTGATTGCTATGCACAACTTGCTTTACATATGCCCAGTACTGTGTACTGTACTAAATTGCACTGTCTACTCATTTTGTATTTGTCCTGTCCTGTATGTATTATTGTTTATTTAATGTTTATTTAATGACATTTTGCACTATATTGGACTGTTTGCACTTGTGTAGCATGTTGTCTGTTGCACTGTTGTTTTTATGTTGCACCATGGTCCTGGAGGAACATTGTCTCGTTTTTGTTGTGTACTTGTATATAGCTGAAATGACAATAAAACCTCTTGAACTTGAAAACCTCTTGAAAAGTCTAGAGAGCTCCAGTAGTACAATTAAAAAAATCCCAATGCTAGCAGAGGTGTTAAAGCGGGTATACAGTTCAAGGCTAATGATAAAGTTCTCCCATACTGGCCACTGGAAAATCTACAGCTGTAAAGTAACTTTTTCAGTGTGTGTTAAAGGGACTTAAATAAAGTGTGCAGGGGGTTGTTTAACACTATATACTAATTTTACTGCATTCCCACTCCAAATTTTTGTGGGCTTAGTCAGGGCTAAAGGACAGTGTGCTAGGGTTATTTTAGACTCTTAGCTGTGCCTGGCTTTGGGGTATCTGTGGACCTGACCAATTCTGTGCCCCACAGCATGGTCCTCATACACACACACACACACACACACACACACTCTCTCTCTCTCTCTCTCTCTCACACACACACACACACACACACACACACACACACACACACACACACACACACACACACCTTTGCTTGCACCATCACATGTGTACTTGCTCATACTGAATGCATATGCATATGTAGTTCATTGTTCGTGGTTCTGCTTATACAGGCTTTTAACTGCTTCGTGCCCACACCTCCAATGCCCAGCATCTCAGAAACAAAATGCCTCATCTGCCCAACATCTAAACCAATGGGCACACAGCATTCAGTACAAAGGGCAGAGCCAGGCCACAGGAAGAACAAGACATGATGCAAAAATGTAATTCGATTAGACTGTCAAAAAGGGTGAACATTATACAGCATGATGATGGACACTTTCAACATAACACGATGAAAATTAAAACCACTTAGCTGTGGATGTAATGTATTTGCTCCTTCTACAAACAAATTACCAAGCAAAAAAAAATCTACAAAACAATACAGTTTCTGCATTTGTGATCAAACCCATGGAAATATGTCATAACAACTTGTAACAACTTGTCTATAGCATTTCCCAGCCAGTACCGTCTTCAGCAGGCTGGATAACTACAGACTGATGTTACATCACAGGTCTTGGGTGTACCGAGGATACCCAAGCATACCATTGAAGACCGTGAGCAGCAAGAACTCAAACAGCTCTACGAGGAAGCAGATAACAGCTATATGAACAATATCACAGTGTGGGAGAAGTCATTCCGAGTGACAGACACTGTGTTTCTCTCATCCAACTACACATAAATTGGGAGTGGGAATCTCAGTGAGAACACCCCAAAATGAACTTCCACGTAATAAATTTACCATATTTTCCCTGAAGCACTAATACCTCAGTCTAAACGTAATCCTGACATGACCCTCACTAGCACTAATACAAACCTCAGTCTAAAATTACTCCTGACTTAACTCTCACTAGTGCTAATACAAACCTCAGTCTAAAGTTAATCCTGACGTGACCCTCATTAATGCTAATACAAACTTAAGTCTAAACTTAACCCTGACGTGACCCTCAGTAGTGCTAATACAAATCTTAGTCTAAACTCAGTCCTGACATGCAACCCATGTGGAGAACACTGGAGGGACTTTCCCATGTTCCCCATGCCCCGTTCGGACTCACCAGGGAGGAAGCGGAGGCCCTGGAGCAGCTGGCGTTCCTGGCTGAAGTCCACCATCAAGTGGCTCATGGTATCTGTGGCTTTGGGCTTCATGGTCAAGCGGAAGGCAGGAGCCATTGTTACCCTGACACGTGTCATAGGGGGAGAATTTACTATTTCGCAAAAGTAGAAGCAGAGATATGTCACATGGTATTTGTGTATCTGTCACCCCTAGTATTATTTTACCAGAGACATTATGTTGTTGGATATTCATAGCTTAATTAGCTTAAATGAGCTTAAAGAGATATGAATTGCATTCAATGTTTTAGCAAACACATTTTGAATCCTATGGTGTGTTAGGTCCCAAAGCATGCTTTATGTAACCACAATCAAAGCCAAAGCATTGTGCAGTGTATCATGACCAATTAGAAAGTATGTGTGATAGGGAGGTATGCAATGTTATAACCACATAAAAGCCCACCAATAAATAGCTTTGTGTTAAATAGGTCTGACAACTACACTGTGAACTATCCACATATGACACAAATTCAAGACAATCCCTGACCACAAAGTAATTTTCTCTGGGGATAACCACACACACACACACACACACACACACACACACACACACACACACACGCTCTTTCGTAGCATTCAGCTATGCATAATGTCTTTCCTACTAATGGTATACAAAAACATACAAACCTGAACAGTGTAAAACCTATAAATATTGTTTATTTATCTTAGTAAATAAATATTATTCATGCTCTCGTAAGAAGAATGAAGTCAGTTGTATACAATGGTATAAACCATTCCAAGAAACCCACTAAACAACAGAAGTGTGTGTATGAGATGCCATGTGGTAGTAACTGCCTGGTGAGCACACACACACATCCAGTAGTTGTGCTGAGACAGAAATGGAGAGTGTACCATACCTATCTTTAATCTGTTTGGCAGCCTTGGAGATGAAAGAGGGGGTATGAAAGAGTGAGAGAGATAAGGGGGGAAGAGAGAAGAACAGGAGTCGTTAGTAGAGCCATGCAGGTGAAGGGTGAGCATGCAGTACATTAACACACACTCACACACACACACACACACACACTCACACACACACTCACACACACACAGAGCCAACAGGCAAGCAGGAAAATCTTTATTCCTCTTTTAATGATGCTTAAAATGTCCATCCTCTAATACAGTAATACAGACATGCAATTTCTGAAACAATTAGTCTGTTAGCTCTGAGTTGTATCGGTTACCATTAACCAGCAGAAAGTTAGCCACCATTTTGTTAACTGAGTAATCACGTATGCATTAAAAATTGGGCTGTTGCTGAGATAAATAAGATTTGTACCAGAAAATCAACTTTGTTATTGGTGGATAGGAACACAAATGCAGTGAGGAAAAAAAAAAAATTGTCCAATTAACATTTGCTAATTACAAAGGAAACCTTTCCTTTATGCTGTTACACTACAGGTGCCTTGCTATTCAGGCATGCGTTCTCATCCTGTATCTCTTGATTTTGTCACATTGCTGTCTAGTAGCTACCAATAACAATCTGAGTTTTATAGACATAACTGACCTGAAATCAGTTGTCCCTGTTCTCACACTGCTATTCCTTAGGATGCAGGAGGCAAAAAACGGACTCTAGATAAGCAAGCATGCACTTGGACATATAGAAGGACAGCGTTACTTACCTTGGTAAACGCTTCCTGGTCTTTGATGTCCAGAGCGTGCGTAGCAAACTCCAGGAGCTCCTCTGAGCTCTCCAGCGCATTCGTGCTCTGAAGCATTTGGTTCTGACGGAGACACAACAAAGAAAAACACAAGACGCAAACAGCATTTTACAGCCCTACTGCAACACTGAGATGATTTCTGTGGCATGAGCTCCGTGGGTCTGGAGGACTGCTGTTGACTTGTGTTGAGTCCTCTCATATTTTCAGTCTTTCTTTCCATCTTTCTTTCTTTCTGCTTCCCTTCTTGGGTGCCCCGTGGAAAGCAGATGGAGAGCCTTTGCATTGAGCTACATGATGACCTCAAACTAGCGTTTTGTCTCTGAATGGGGCTCTTCCCAACCTACTTGCAGACTCTGTGTAACTCATGATGACAGCCAACAACAGCAAACGAAGCATTAGCTAAAAGACATACGACACTAACATAACAAACTTCAGCTCCAAACATAATAAACCATAACTTCAAGCAAAACAAATTTCAGATATGAATGTAATGGCTTCGGTATGGGGCTTTTGAGTGAGATTCATTTCAGGATCTGGTTGGTATTGATATATGCCTATAAGAGCACAGATAAGTTGCATGGTTGCACAGAGCAGTGGGAGATGGATATTATTTGTGTGTGTCTGTGTATATGCATGCATGACTGTGTGTGCCTGTCTCTGTGCATATATGCTTTGTTACTTTGTGTGTGTGTGTAGGTGTGTGTGTGTGTGTGTGTGTGTGTGTGTGTGTGTGTGTGTGTGTGTGCTGAACTTGATGTGATAAGGGCCTGACTGGGCTGGGTTCTGATGGGTTCTGGTGGGGTTAGATGGCTAAGCACTTATCTGGGCTCATTTCACTCTGTGTTTTTCCTGCTCAGTGGGCCACAGAAGTGCCATAGCAACACGATGACAACATCCTGAACATCGTCCCAAAGACTACTCAACAACTCCAATGGCGCAGGTATTCACATACGCATGCATGCACGCACACACACACACACATACACACACACACATACACACACACACACACACATGCATGCATACACATGCACGCACACATACAAATGCATGCACACATACACACACGCGAGCGCACACACACACACACATGACTGCACAGTTACCAGGCTCGCAAACGTTGTGACTTTGTGATCATTTTAAACACTCATTAAATGTATCCACATCCCTGTGAATATGAAAGACATGCATGATATCAATGTTTTAACCACATCTCTCACAATTCTTTGGGGCTGCATGCAGAGGGTGGCGTTACCTGTAATTCATGTGATTTTCTGGCTTGTTCTTGTTTGATAGTGTTGGTCATGCTCTCTTTGGCTTCTTCCAGAATGGAGAACAAGGTGTCGAACTCCTCTTCCAAGTCGGACACCACCCGGCTTGAATTGACCTGACGCAGCAACATTCAGATATTTAGGTCTATCAGTACAATCTATGGCTTGTATTCTTTTCAGCTGACTCTAAAGGGAACATGGCCTTAGTCCTCACCCAGCTGGCTGTTTCATGCCAAGGGTCTTACCTGAACTCCAGCCAGCAAGTGATTCAAAGTTTCGATGAAATTGTGGAGCTCCTCATTTTTATTGGCTAATGTGGTGATTATCCTTTGTAGGGCCTCCTAGATGACCAGAAAATAAACTTTTATTATTATTATTATTATTTTATATTAAATTATTTGTATTTATTTTTAATTATTATACTTATTTTTGACAGTGACAATTTAATAGGTCTTCAACTGCAGTTAATGCTGGTTATTAAATGAAGGTTTAAATAGAATTATTAATACATTTCATAATTGCAATACTATTGAAAATATATTAATATGTAATCCCTCATATTCTCTGTTTTGGGACTGGAACACCAATTTAGATTTGAAACAGATCCCATATGATTATAGATAGAGATATGCAACATTTTATTATTATCTTATTATCTATATTCCTAGATTATCTCCTTCTTTCTCTAGGGTGTCACATATGTAATAGTTGTGTAGTGTATATGTAGCTACTTAAATATAATAAGCATTTTCTAAATAATTTCTAAATACCTTAAACTCACTTACCACAAACAAATAGATTTTACTTTTCATTTTAACAAAATTTACTTGGGGCTGATCTATAATTGTAGCTACTGTAAATATAACTAGGCAGTTAATTAATATATGCTAATAATAAGATAAGAAATTGTCTTTAACTTTTATACATAGTCAGGACACTGTCCTTAAAATGGATATAAACACACACACTCTTTCTCTAAGGTGCTGAGGGATGTTGAAAACCCAGAGATGCTCAGTGAAAGGACAGCTCCTCTCCTTAACAAAACCACTCATTACCTTTCAGTACCACTGGCTGAGAAGAGAGCACTATGCTGAGGAGTGCTTGGTTTCGTAAATAAACACCTTACACATTAAATCTGCAACTTTATAGAAGGCAAAACAACAACACATACACTTTGACCTGATGCAGTTTGATGCTTTGGTGAAGTTGTCCTGGCCCTGTACAGCTGTCTGGAATCGCCAAACCTCAGTCTCTTCAGTGAAGCTCTCTACACCTCTAAAGTTAGGGTGAATCCTCATCTCCAATAGTCCCACATAAGGTGCTAAAATGCCCATTCATCATTATTCAGCTATGAGATTTCTGTATCTATATACTGTCTACAGAAAACCTAGTCAGTTACCTTTTTATAATACGGTTAAAGCCAGACAATGGTTCACAACATATAAATGTTTATTGCATATATTCCCATTTCTTGAACATATCACACTAACTTTTTGAAAATTATACAATGTAATTAAAGGACCAATAAGTCATTTTTACCACCAAAAAGTAGAAAAGAGTATTTATGAAAGTGATTATTTGGTATTTAAGTTTTTTATAAAGTGAATCTCACATGACCTGAAGAATCAAATTGTTTCATAGTCCACAAATAAGACAGATTATGCTCCATAGAGTGGGTGTCCCACATGGAGGCATCCAAGTTTAGAATCAATTTAGTACAGAATCTCTGAAACATCCAGGCCACTAGGTGTCAGTATAATGGCTGTTTCACACTTGAAAAAGTGTGATTTATTGCTCTTTTAATTTCATGTCTTGTCATAGTTTGGGGTCATCATAAAATTATCCTTTACTGCCCCTGTATCATTAGGTCACTCACTGTGCAATGTTATTTTGAAGCCAGGTAAACTGGAAATTATATCATCAGAGAAGCTCTTATGAGAATAATGGGGCCACGGCAACATTGTAATTCGCCGTCGGTGACGACCATCCGTTATCTGCTATTGATATCAATCCCAGAATATAAGAAATATTTTTTGGTGCTGAGAATCCTGGAGCCAGTCAGATAAGCCCCACCACCCACCTCTGAACCTTATGCATCACTGATGCATTCCCATGCCCCACGTATCTTGGCTTCTGTAATAGTAGCATCTTGATTTGTTGAGCAGTTTAGCTCACATTCAGATGGGGGTGGACACCCATCTGAATGACCCATCACACATGCAAAAGCTGTGTGGGTGGAGCACACTGGCCTGCTGTAATCCTGGACACCTACTGCATTATTCAGATCTGGTTTTGGACTCTTCACAACACACGGGGGAACCAGGAAACATAATGCACCTGAACTGCAGGGCAAGGGGCTCACTTTTTACTTTCTTTAAGTATCCCAGGAAGAGTGGGAGAGGGAGGGAGTGAGAGGGAGAAGGAGAGAGACAGAGAGAGTTGGAGAGAGAGAGAGAGAGAGAGAGAGAGAGAGAGAGAGAGAGAGAGAGAGAGAGAGAGAGAGATATTCTATGATAAAGCGGATTTAAGGATTAGGCCACTCAGCTATCTTTAGATGCAAGGAGACACCACCACACGGTTGGAAAGGGGCCTATACATCCCATGAGGGTGGAGGACCCAACTACAGAGGTGTGATATACATGTGGAGTCAAGGGGGGTGCACCACAGGGCGTGCAGTTAACACCGGGGATCAATATTCAGACAAAAACACTGGATTTGATTCCTTATACCAATGGTTTAGGCTAAATACGCAATTGTTCAATAATTTCATTGTGCATCACCGCAGTGAAGTGCATTCTTGATTTCACATCACAAAGGTTTTAGCATAAAAGACAGTTTAAAAGGATCCCTATTGGCTTAGAGTTACTTCTGGTGTAGGATCTGTTCTTATTACCCCAGTTCTTACTATAAACATTACAAAAGAATATTAAACACAGATCACAGGTCAGAAATAAAGAAGGATCTCAGGTATCACTGGAATGCATCTCCGAAAGAGGCTTCAGCCTTCAGAGATTCTACCAAGAAAGGACTGCAATTCAGTAAAAGCAAAGTACAGATAATCTGTTTAAACTGGGCTATATCAAGTCCATTCTATTCCATTCCACTATGTGAGAGACATCAGAGCGTTTCGCAACCTGCTGAGTTTTGTGCGTTACCTTGGCAATCCGTGGCCGCTAAAAACGTGTGCTAATGAGAAGAGAAGCCAAGCAGCTGACATCTCTTCGCTCCCAGTGCTACTGTTTGAATGCTGTAGTGTAGCTGGAATTGTGGCTGGATGAGGGAATGTCACCTTAGCTTCTGTCAGTGTGCAAGCAAGCTGCTGACCCAAATAGGACATGCAATGGCAGCAGTGAGTGGTGCACAGCTATGACACAGCAGTTTTAGAATGGCACCCATAGTTGTGGAATGTGGATAAAAAGATAAACAGTTACATTGCTGTAACCCAAGCAAAGTATATACATAAATTGTTTATAAACATTCCTTGTCTCACCTGCACACAAACAAACACACATTTGACTTGTCTCTTGGTTATCCTGTGAGTCACTGAGGACACAAAAGCATGGGCAGACATCTATTTCCTAAACCAGAGTGTATATAAGAGCACAACACATGAGCACATGCAGCCAGCGGACACCTTTAGGGTCTGACCAGTAAGGGTCTCCTTGCAGGAAATTACATTCTTGACAATCCAGGTTTACAAGGAGAGCAAATAAAACATACATACATTTAACTTAAATAACAATCAGACTAAAGGACGGGTGGGGAGGTTTAGGCTTTAACCCAGCGAGAACAACCTGAAACACAAGTCTCCTGCTCACTGCTCTCACTATCAGATGAGTAAGTAGGCTCTCAATGCCCAGGGTAAATATAATGAGAATCTGTGCTACAATACTCCAGTCTCCTCAAAGGCTACATGCATGACCTAGTTCCTCAGAGTAAATGCACTCTCTCCAGAGAGAGCATGAATGTGAGGTGCATGTGTGTTTTGTGACCAAAACAACAGGCATTGATTATGAAAATATGATGCATTTCTGTTTAATCGTTCAAACAGAAACACACACACACACACACACACACACCCCTAAAAGTTAAGATCATTCCTTCCATGGGAACATTCAAATGTACATGTGGGAGAGATGTGAAGGAAACAGAGCCCTCTAATCTGCTTTCTCTGACAGGCACATGATCCAGCCACTGTCAGGCCAGTCAGTTCAACGTCATTACTTTGAGTGATGTCACCTCTCCTACAACTCTGTCCAATAGGCTGCTCTCTCTCTCTCTCTCTCTCTCCCTCTCTCCCTCTCCCTCTCCTATCTACAAAGTAAATACTGCTTTGGAGTCTTCTTCCGTGTAGCGTTCTAATCCACCTGTTCCGTCACAGTTTAATAGACTTCTAATGTATAGACTTCGGCTTTAAATAAAATATAACAACATTTACGACAAAGATTAATCTCTTCAACTTCATTTTTTTTTTTCCGCTGAACATACTAGTTTCCCACGTCCATAAGGCTGCCATGACTTTCTCATTTACTACAGCCTAGTTATGGTAGTGGGCGTGCTCTTGCACGGCATTGATTACGTCCAACAACTTTGTAAGAGGATATGCGCAATTTTTCATCATGCGCTTTTAGCACAGCGTATCATTCTTACTAACGTTGCAAGACACATCAGAGAAGGCCTTATATCGAACAGACTACGGCGAGACCACAAGGTTAAAGCTCTTAGTTTTCGGGCTCTTGGCATAGTGCTGTTACCCTCCTACCAACGTTTCTGAAAGACACACGGGTATAGGAATAAAGCAATAACCGCAAATCTACGTCATTCGACTATGCATACACGAGCAAGGATACCGAAAATAGAGGAAAATATTGATCCTTTTTAGCATACACAAGCGAGAAGGACATGCTAGTATTTAAGAGTTAAAGAATTATCCGAGAGACGAGGCTACAATGTAACGGTACTGCTTATGTTTCAGATACAATATACCGTTTTATTTTCAGATAATCACAATCATTTATGCTAATATATTAGAATGTATAATTCTATATACCACTTACTTTTTGAGAGTCCATACTGAGGACGGTAAGCAACAAATTCAATACATGGAGGGGCAAGTTTCAGAGCAAGGAAGACGCTTATCCCTTTGGAACAAGGCGGAGCACTTGGAACATGCGCAGTGTATCAGACTCTCTTGACACACACATACACACACATACACAAACACACACACCGTCTCTCCCTGATGCATCAGAGCACCGGCAACAGAACATTTCTGCATATTATCTGGTGGTCCTTTCTTGATTTGGATCTTGATCTTAATTTCCATTTTGAATTTAGATGTTACTAAACGTTCAGCAATTTATAGTGCCTCACCTCGGCACTTGGTTCAACTTCTGAACTACGAAGTGCTGACACGGGGCATCGTCATCCAGCCGCAGAGTCGGAGAGCCACCTGCCGTTCGGACGGTGCTTTTAGATCTGCATCTTAGCTTCACGGGCGTTAATAGTAATAGGCTATTGATAACGTCATCGGGAGCAGATAGATAATGGATAGATAATAGTATTAATAGATAATAGTTAATCAAATAGATAATGCTTAACAATTTATTAACCTTAACCTTTATTAACCTATATTACATTTATTAAATGTAGTAAGCAGCAAAACCAACTTTGTTTAATACATGTAGTATTAAGCAAAATCGGTCATGTTTTTGTTAGTGGTTAAAGAAAACAAGGGCCACGTCTTTAATACATGTAATCTTGATGGGCAATCTTGCCAAAGTTTCATGGAATATTGACTGTGCTAAAATGAATAGATAACAGGTTCAGACTGACCATATAAGCATGACCACACTCTGTAGAGAGAATACCAACAACTGGCCTTCTGACTCATTCACTGCTGTGGCGATGCCTGACCTGGTGCCTGGTGATGCCTGACCAATGATGAACAGGGGGTTGATTGTGCAGCAACCAATGGGCTAAACTAGTCAATGAGGATAATGTGCAAAGTAGTTGTTACTAATAAGCTGGGTTCACTAATGCAATAGTACAGCAATACTGATGCAGTGTCACACAAGAAATAAACAAAAGAAAATACTCTGTTATTGTTAGATAAAACATAACAGATAAAACATAATCTACCCACAGGTGGGTTGCTGGATCAATTAATATTTGTGAAGAAGTTCTCTTTATAGTCAGAATCTTGTGAGCACCAAAACCATACATAGCCTATAGTTCCCAGAGAAAGGGAGATCTATCCAAACTTGTCATGGGAATTTGTACATGTATTTACCAAAAGAATGCTTAGACTTAGAGCCACAGCATGTTGTTCTCTCCTTACTCCCTAGAGGGCGCTGGTTTAAAACCACGTTGTAAACTGAAGCTCTGCAAGAGGGGCAGTTTTCAATGAACTCGTCTCGCGATGAGTGAAATCGCTGGGTTGCTGGGGCAACACAAACGAAGGTACCGCTACAGAAGCAGCTGGAGGCGTAACCTTTAACGCTATCTGGTAAATAGCTAGCTAGCGGTTAGCTAGTTCAAACTTTACGCGGAGGTGTGTTTGCAGGTTGGCATTTTTGCTTTTTTATATGTAGTAGTTGGAAAGGAAAAAAATCCGTGTTGTCTACATGTTGACCATATCATGCTAAGACAAGATGACGCGCTAGCCTAAACTCCGTAAAACAAATAGCTTGCTAGCTATCGTCTATTAAGATAACCACTAGCTAGAGAAGTTGCCGTTATTCAAATCAACTAGCTGCAACCTTCTTACCTATTCCTCTTACCTTCCTACACCTACGAGTTGTATGCTTTCCTAACTACGTTTCAAAAGCAAAATTGTCCTAATAGCTAGATAGCTAGCGTTAGCTGACTAGCCAGTTAAATCTGTTTTAGCTACGCGATTTTCAGTTGTTCTTGTTTGTCTTTAAGTTTGACAATGCTATTTTTATGCCCACCTTGTTTTATCTACTTATTCTTACAGAATAAGTTACTATGGCAAGTCAGAGACCCCTGTCAGGCAGACCTATGAGTCGTGGGTCATTAGTTATAGGAACAGGAAGGCCGCCAACTGCCATCAGACCTCCACAGACAGCAGTCAGAGTAGGAACTGGGGTGAGTAAAGGAAGAGTTATGATCTTTCGGTGATTAGGACAACGTTCAACATTCAAAATGAAGATTACACTGAAAGGTTAAAATATTGATGTGGTTGGTCAGCAGTTGGTCATACAGTTCAATCACGATACCTACGGTGTGTGTACTTATATGTGTGTTATGTTTTCCAGCTGGTGCCAGGTACTGGCCGCCCAGGGACAAGGGGTGGACCCGTTGCCACACCAGGTGTCCTATCAGCCCAGATCAAAGTGACCAATCGTCCTGTCACTCAGCAGGGCCTCAGTGGCATGAAGACAGGCGGGAAAGGTATTCTTACCTCCATCACACGAGTTTCAGTTTCTAAGACTTTAACTGATACTGTATTGCATCTCCTACTTTAGTAGCTTGAGCCAATAGCATATAGAACTTTTTTGTTTGTTCACTTTCCCAGGACCCCAGAGGCAAATCCTGGATAAATCATACTACCTTGGGTTGCTCCGGTGTGCCACATATTATTAGTATATTATTAAAGAAATGTAATAGATAATGATGTCCATGGGTGTCTACTAGATATTATCATAATGTTCACATTTCCCACTCCAGGAGTAAAATAAATGAGCTTACAACCGAGACCAGCAAGTTACAGAAAGAGATTGACGTTTTTAACCAGGAGAACTCTGTTTACCTGTCATATGAAAAAAGGTTGGTTTTGAATACTCTTGTTGTCATAGTAGTAATGGACATAGTACCAGCCTCTTCTGTGTGATTTTTATTTCCTTGTTAAATCTTTCTTTATCATATCTACACACAGAGCAGAGGGCCTTGCTGGTGAAATAAAAGATCTTCAGGGGCAGCTGGCAGACTATAACATGGTACAAACCAATACTAAAAGATGAAACTTGCACTGAATTAGCTCAAAGTAAAGCATTCTGACTCAGTTTACATAGATATGAACAATGAAGGGCATATAAATTAGCAAGTCTGTCTTTCCGTTGATTAAAAGTACACGGATTCCAGGGTGTGCTTGTAAATGGGAATGTGTTCTCAATTCAGTTCTCATGGTTATTTTTCTTTTGTAAAAGAAAATTAGAACATTCCTTTTTATATACAGTTAACATTCTTCTGTACTTACATTGCACAGTAAATCACTGTTTGTGAAATTTTCAGCTGGTTGATAAACTGAACACCAATACTGAAATGGATGAAGTAATAAATGACTTCAATATGGTAAGAGTAATGACATTTCTCTTTTTATTTTGTATGACTTTTGTAATATCTTATTGTTTTCAAATTAATATCTCAGTAATATTTTCACATCATATTTCTCTCCACATTTTTAGCTGAAAGCACAGAATGACAGACAAGCCCAAAGCATAGATGTGATATTCACAGAAAGAAGAGAGTAAGTGCTTCCTCATAAACATATTGCTGCTTCATTCTCTGAACAGCTAATGCATTTCTGATATAGTACACTAGAGGGCCCTGGAGTGATTTCACTGTTCCCCTACGTACAACATCTCTTCACTGGACATTTTTGACTGATTGTGCTGTTGAGAAACAAGAGACATAGTTACTGTTTTGCACAGAAAACAGGCAGCACCCTGTTTTCAACATTTATATTTTATTAGTTGTTTATTTACTAACTTCAAATCATGTAGTGCCTCTTTATGAATCACAGATCACCTAATTTGCTCATTGTTGTTCACAATTAAAGTTCATTGTTAATACAGTTGTCCACCAAGTTTAACACTGACAATACATGCTGTGTTTTAAACAAGAAGCACAGGAACCACAGAGTGACTGTCCTTAATGCAACACTTGTGTCTGTTAGGCAGTGCTAGGGAACATGAACGATACAAATGCACCAGGAAAACAAATGATGATTTACAGCTGATTTGCTGTCTTGCATCACTTTAATTTTTGTATTCATGTGTTCTTGACACTGCATGTGGGTCTCCATTTGGAAAATGGCTCTGCTTTGTAGACCAAGTCTACCTCGTCCTCTGTGAATCTACCAGACTTAAACAAAAAATTTAAATCTGAGAGGCTGAAAGATTTTGGCAGTAAGACAAATGGGGTGGAAGCCTGCAGTCATGGAGGAAACCACCTCTTGCCAACAAGTGATGAAAGGTTCGCTTCAGAGTCTATTAAGCCTGTGGCGGCAGTCGGCTTTGCTGCAAGCTTAGCTATCAGTCTGTGATAGAGAAGCTTAATTTGGGAGAAAGCACATACACAGTGTAGTGTATGTTGCACTATGAAAGACATCTGTCGAGTGACATCAAGGATTTATATGGTTTGTGAAAGAGGCTAGAGTCCTGCCTTTCACTAACTTAGTTAATCAGCACACTAGAAAAGAAAGGCTTCATGAGCCCATACCAGAGTTTATATTTCATCAATGTCATCATGGTCTTTGTAATTCTCGGCTTGGATGTAGCCGTCCTCTATAAAACCATCCTCGTCCTCGGGTGACGGGGCTTTGGGGTCTTGGTCCAGCTCTTGGGCGCTGGTCTCAGTCTGCTCTGTGTCCAGGCTGAAGTTGAAGTACCGGCCCGTGTTGCTGGGCTCGTCTAACTCATGCAGCCTCTGGTGGCGGTAGTCAAAGAGCAGCTTGTACCAGGAGGGGGATTTGATGGCACATATGATGAACATGGATGTGCAGAGAGCAATGAGTACCACTCCAGCGAGGAACTTCCAGGTGTTGCTCACTACAGGCTCCTGCTGCCCATTTCTGCTGCCTGCTGCCAAAGAATCTTAAAAAAGACACACTGGTGTTATCCTCTTCTGGAATAACCTTCAGCATGGCAACCCAGTTACCTTTATTGCGGTGGAGTATAAGCCCATACTGGACTACCAGTCTTTTGGCTGTGAACTCCTTCTCTTTAATAGCAATGTATATAAATTATTATTGAATGTCTTTGGACAACATTTTTATAGTGACTTGTGGTTATTAGTATAATATTTCTTATCACTTTATATATTGGATATACAATGTAGGAATATTGGAATGTTATTGTCAAAGAGTAAGTTTTTTTTTTTAAGCCTGTTGAGTTCCTGTCACTTCTTATCAGTGCATTTGCACAAAGTATTAATGTTTATCTTTGTATTTCATAGCTTTTGCTTGCTTGCTTGGAACCATTGATGTCTTGTCTGATCGCAGAAATAACCTTCAGTTGAAAGAGACTGAAGAGCTTTTAGATTTTCACACTCATGTACACTTAAGGTGAACAGAAACAATTAGCTTGGTGTATGTGGCAGGTAGTACAGAACAGCATCGTCACCTTTGTTTGAAATGTTGTGGTTGGCTGCTGTGTTTGATTCCACATATGTTGTTCTTTGGCCCCTGGTAAAAGCTGTTGAGGTAGGAGTTATAACAGCCGTTGTACTAGTGACTGGGTCTGAAGTCACTGGCAGTGCTGGTTTCTTGAATGAGCATGCATTGGCCACATCTAGAATGCTTTTGCCAGCCATGTTCTTTGGAGTAGCACAGACAGCATCTGGTCCTTCTGCAGAAATGCAAAACACATGTGCAGTGTTTCTTGAAAGAATCCACAACAGTGAAGATGTGGTTAGGCATATATTTACTTTGTGCTGCTCATATTCATTTGTTTACAAGAACATGCTTGTCCTAATTAGCTACCAACTAAGGGAAGTGTGTATCCAACTGATCAGCATCATTTAAATCCCATGCAGATACCATTGCTCATTCAAACAACACTAAGTAATCTCAGATAGACTATGTGGTCTGTAACGCTGTATGACATTAAAACTATATGAAAATCGCAAATAAACTCAGCATGCCTGAGAAACTGTCCAAACAATAATTTGGAAGGTGCATCTGAGATTGATACACAACAATGTCCACACACACATTTTTATGTACCAATGCCATATTATTACTAAATCCCATATTAAAACTCTCTTTATAGTATGTGTTGCATTGCTTTCCTTAGCGATGTTTGTTAGCAAGTAGCTCCAGTGCAAAACTAAAGAACCAAATATGCTTTGGCCAATGGATTATGTTATAAGAGGAAAGAAATTGAATTTTTTTGCTGAACTGTTCCTTTAAATCAAGTAACAACCACAGGCATAAAATTGGGTAAGAGCCACAGGTCACACCTGTCCGCACTCCAGAATTGTTCATCCACTTCATGAAGCTCACAAACAGGCAGGAACAGTTCCATGGGTTCTTTCCGAGATCCAGCCTCCTGAGTTTCCCCAGCCCAGCAAAGGATTCATTTCTCACTGTTTGCAAATTATTCCCTTTCAGAATGAGCAAGTGCAGGCTGCTGAGGCTAGGGAAAGCCTCTCCAGACAACTGGGCTATGTGGTTGTATGAGAGGTCCAGCTCTGTTAGGTTAGGGTAGTGACTCAGGGCTTGTGTATCCGAACTGTTCATCACAATAAGGTTATAGGCAAGCCTAAGCTTGGTAATGTTTGAAGCGTAGGAAGCAGGGACATTTGTCAGTGTCTTGTTGCTTTCATCCACCTTGAAATACAGGGATAAACATGGCATTGAGTTTATTAGCTCCAGGCTGTAAATTCATCAGGTATCATGCAATGCATTATATAATCGATTTCTTTTCAACCCAGTGAACATCGCATCCAACTATTGTCCCATCCCTTAACAGCTTAGAAAAAGTGAGCTGTCTCTTCTGATTATATGTAAATAGGATTATATGTAAATAGTATGTTCAGAATATGCTTACGGCCTAGTTTGTTAAAACCTTGGTAAGTCTACTGATGATCCGATGTAGTAAAAGTAGAAAAGTTCTTAGCTTGTAGCCACAGCCCAGTCTGTGCTGGGGTACGCTGCTTCTGCTCATGCCATTAATATTGCAGGTGTTAAGTATGCTAATGCAACAGTATTTCAGCCTGTGGTAACTGCATTAATGAGCAGAGGCTTTGACTTGGTGGAGAAATCACTAGGTAAATTATATAACTGTTTTTCAGTGTCTTCCCTTATTGAACTTTATTGTGAACTTTATTGTCATTCAGAGCATACAACAAGGAACGCACAGTGAGACTTTGTTTCCCCAAGCTCCAATGTGCAAATATAATATAATATAAAGCAAGTGCGTGCAAGACAGCAAGTATACATACTAGACAATGCAATCAAAAAAAGGGAACACTGTCTTTCCCCTTTAAATACAGGGACAAACATGGCAATGCTTCAGGCCTCAGTCTGGTGTGTGAATCGCTCACCGTGACTGAAGTCACCAGCGTAGCTGACGTCCACAGCAGGACTAGCACTTTGCCCATCATGGTTGGCTCTTTACCTGCAAGAACACACCACCATCTTAACCACACACAAGCCACAAGAACTACCCGCCAGTCCCCAGAGAATGGGGAGAATGCACTGACAGTATATATAATTGTTGGGAGATGATGTCATGGGTCCTGGGTGGGGGGTGGGGGGTGGGGGGCTCATGACTGTATGAATGAGAAAAACAGCTGAACCAGGCCCAAGTAGAACAAGTAGAAGTCCTTGACCAGAGTACAATGAGGAGCTTTGTGTGGATGAGCTGGTCCCGTAGTAGCATGTGGTCTTCCTCTGGGCCTTTGCTTGAGGGGTGGGTGTGTGTGTGTGGGTGTGTGTGTTTGTGTTTGTGCGTGTGTGTGTGCATGCGTGTGTGCGCATGTGTTATCTGCTGTCATCCACAAAGCCACATGTAGAGATGCCTGGCAGACAACAGACACACAGCAGGGCCTATGTTCTGTAGTGCAGGGGTGCACAGCTGAGTGCTAGGCACAGGCGAGGGCAAATGCTTTGGTTCATCCTCCAGTATGTGCTGGCTCTGCCTGCTGGACAGGGGTGAGTCCTGCACACTGCCCAGAGCCAAAATCAGAGCCATGTGAAGGGCTTCACTTTTTACGGGACTGTAAAATCTAACCATAGGGTTAAAGGACAAAACTCAACCTTTAGGGTGTCCTTATCAGCGTTTCCTTTGTTTTTGTGGGTTTGTACTACAAAGCAGAACTAATTTAGAAATGGCATATCTGTTCCCACTTAAAATCTATGAGCCTGCTTGTAGAATGCAAAATTACTCTCTTGCAGTATAGCCTGTAAACAGTTTCTCACAGCTGAGCCTGGTATAACAAGCAACACATCCAAAGTGTGTGTTTCAGTAGCTCCCATTTCACCTACTGTAAGCTCCCATTTTATCTGCTGGCGGAAAACTTTATGATGATAGCATTTATTGCAGTCCATTTTAGAAGCAACTAGATCTTTAGATGAGTCCACATTATAAACCCAAATAATTAATATTTGTTATATAAATGTAAATATATTATTTTCTATAACATAGCCCAAAACTAAATAGGAATTGTCTATTTGAAGACTCTCTGAAATTATATTTTCACCTTTGAACGGTTATCGTAACTCACTCATTTTCACAGCGTTTCAGGCACTTCTTTAATGATTTTCTTCAGAGGTATGTGTCGAAATGCACATGACACTGAATAGACACCATCTTGAAGTTTTTTTTACTAATGCCTGACGTTTTTATTATGAGTGGTGGGAAATGTGGCAAATAACTTTATAAAGAGATACAGTAATATTTTGTTAATGAAAGTAACTTTTTAAACATATTTTAAATCAACTTTAGGGTGAAATAGTAAATAAGTCTCAATGTATTAGATTGTGAATTGCAGACCTTTTGTGTGGGATTAATGGCAGTCTGAGTTGCTACATTAGTCCATGAATAGTAAAGTCCAAATCCCTTTATATGGCCTCTTAACGGACTGTGTTTGTGAGCAAAACATACCCACA
Source organism: Electrophorus electricus (assembly GCF_041902795.1). NCBI lineage: Eukaryota > Metazoa > Chordata > Actinopteri > Gymnotiformes > Gymnotidae > Electrophorus > Electrophorus electricus. Next base: position 27,095,964 of record NC_137504.1, on the reverse strand, counting down.
ATAATTATAGGGATATAATAATTGGAGTAAATCACTGAATTTAAAAAAAGGTTTAATTTGTAATAAAAAAAGATTTTAAGTTACAAGTGACTTACCACAGAGCTGATAAAGTAATGGGCTGCTCCGTAACCCTCTCTGGACTAAAGGGTGTTGAAAGAGCTCTTGCGAGAACTCAACAACACAGGGAACCTTTGTTCTGGGTACTGAAAGTAATAAATTTTCTCCTGGCTAAAGATTCACTGTAGTGTGTCAGAGAGCTAGAGAGGGCATATTGTAAAAGATTTATTGGACTTGTTTTTGGCACAGTTTTAGGCAATTGTTTACATTGCATCATGGAATTTTGGTCCCAATGTGATGCAAGTGAATTTTTGGTTTGTATGTACACTGCTATTTGACTTTCTTTTATACTATATGTTTTATAAAAGACTACATAAATTACAGTTAAGAGTAAATGGATTGTTAATAAATATTTTGAATGCTTGTATGCCTGCCTGAATCCTGAATCACTTTGACTCTAAGTGTAGGTGCCTGTGTGATGTAATAGGAGAGCACAATTCTGACATCACAACACTCTGCTAAAGTATTATAGTAGTATTTGCATTTGTAAGTGTGACGTGTATCTGTCTCTCAGGAAGGAGGACATGATTCAGGCCGTGGAGGAGGAAATTGAACGGGAGAAACAGGCAGCAGATGACATAGTGAAGAAGATGTCCTTAGAGAAACAAACCAAGTATGCTGAGATGAAGGCCAACAATGAGGAGCTATTACAGGTTAAAACTACTACCACATTCACAATGGGGGGGGGGGGGGGGGACTCTTGAGTTTCTGTCATGTTGGGTTCAGGCAGAGGTTAATGGTTGACAATCTCCCTGTTTTCTCATGTTGTGTATCCAGGAATTGGATGTTCGTCAAGAGGAGCTGGACGCGTTAATGACCAGGAAGGAGACCTTTGAGGCTGTAAGTAAAGTAAACACACACACACACATACACACACTGTATCTCTCCATTTGTCTGCTATTGATGTATCTCCCTATCTTAATCTTTTCTGTCTTTCATTCTCTCTCTCTCCTTATTTCTCTTTATCTCTGTATCTCTCTCCCCCTCCTTCCCTCTCTCTGTCTCACTCTTCCTTACTGTGTCTCGGTCTCTTTCTGTCTCAGGAGCTTGTGCATTCCCATGTGAAGCAGGAGGCCGTAATTCTGTATGAACGTCTGCAGGAGCTGGAGCAGCGTCGAGAGGCAATGCAAGCTGAGGAGGGGAGCGCAGTGTCTCCTCAGGAGGAGAGAGAACGCCTCCTCAAACAGGTCACAGGGCCCCCATATACATGCCTGCACAGCACATTCCCCTTACAGAAGTCTGGACACTGATTTCACTGAGTGTCCTTCTTCAGGTAAAAGAAGATAATCAGGAAATAGCCAGCATGGAGCGTCAGTATGTAACATTGTCTCTCATGCCATTGTGAAGATAAAATGACTTTTACCAGGCCTTGTGCTGAGAAACCAGTTACCTGTCTCTCTTATTCCTCCAGACTGACTGAAACTCAGGAGAAGATCAATCAACTTACTGAAGAGCTGCGACAGCTCGACTTGGACATGGAGGATCACCAAGGTAATGTAACATCACATCACCACCTGTGTATAGAAATTGCTAGTAGATAGAGTTGAAGCTGCTGTATGTGGTTGTTGAGATTCGGACAAGGGCGTAAGAGTTGCATTTATTGCCACATCTATGGCACATCACACCACAATTAGCAATGAACCTTTAAAACCCTAGGGAACCTAAATCTGGGTTTTCTTTCTAAATAACATCTTGGTCTTCTGGGTGCACAGTGTACATACACAGAGTGTGTCTTATGAATATCACTTCAAAGTCCAGGATTTTCATCCTGATATAAAACATAACCTACCCTTTTGTCAGCACCTATGAATTAGACTTACAGTGTAATGGAAATTCATACAAGTTAGGATAGGTGTACGATTCCGATTTTCCAAGCTTGCACCTGTATGCTCTGCATGAGTAGCCTGGCAGGCTGTGAGTCAGTGACAGTGGATAGCCAATCAGTTGTGCTCATTAGCATATTAGGACCATGCCCAGACCATGGGACACAGCAGAGAGAGGGACAATGAGTATAGACTCAGGAGAAACAGCAGTGAGAGGGACAGTGAATGAGTTTGTGGACTTACTTTCACTGCTGTTTCCTCTGGGTCTAAACTCACTGTCCAAAACTCATCTGTCAACTAGAGAAGGGAAGAGAACACTCCAGGCTTATTCTACACACATACTCGCACATACGTACACATATACCATGTTCCTTTGTTCTGTCGCTTTATGTTTAGAGGACTTTTTGTTGTTTTTCATTGTTTTCTCTGCTTTTTCTCATTGTGAGTCTCTTTCTCTTTCCTTCTTTTCCTCTTCCTGCCTATCTGTTTTTGTGTTAAGATGGTAAGAGGTTTCCAGATGACCCCCATCTGTGACGGCTGTTGCACTATTGCACATTGCACATACAGTGATGTAATATGCTATTTAAAGAGGGGTTCCTAAGGACCACACATTCAGGGCATGGGATATAAGCAGGAGCAAGCTCAGGCCTTTTTGCCTTTAACCACTTTTGGGTTTGTGCTTATAGAATCATTCAGTGCGATGTAGCTAAATCTCAGACTGGTTTTCCATGTTCTTTTTAGAGAGCTTGTACCACTGGTCTATGTGCTGCTCTCTCATGCATTCTCCAGACTGCTCTTACCTTATATCCATACTAAAAGGAATTCTATGGTGGATCTTTCTGCAAAGAGTTAAAAGTAGAACCATTTGCTGTTATCAACAGGTGAAAGAACCCAAAAGTTCAAAGAGCTGCAGAAGAAAGAGGAAGAGATAGATGGTGAGTTGGGTTAGCAATGTGGAGGTTTGACTGGGTGAAGAGATGGTTTGGGGGTGTTATAATTTGTGTGTGTGTGTGTCCAGTTTACTTGGATACATTCGAGGAGAATAAAGCCAAAGAAGTGGAGCATGGTCGGGAGACCCAGGCCAGCATCGTGGCTCTGCTTGAGCACTCCAGCAGGGTACAGGCCCTCAGCACTCCGCATGCACATACTACACACACCCACATTCCACACTCTCACAGTCGATATATATACACTCCACACTCACACTCTGCATTCCACTCTGCACTTCACATGCTCCAAAACTCCACACTCACACTTCACACACCCCTGTACTCCACAAACACACACCCCATATTCCACACTTACATTCCACACCCACAGCACACTTCACACTCTTATACACCACACTAACACCACTCTGCATGCACTCCACACACACCCCATATTCCCCACTCACGTCACACTGCACACACACCCCACATTCCCCACACCATTCAATCCACACACACTCCATGTTCCATTCTTCACTCTGCTGTCTATTCTCCACTCACACACTCTGCATGTACATTATAACCTATTACTCCA
>NC_137504.1:26942500-27087500 GCF_041902795.1 Electrophorus electricus | reverse complement strand
AAATATTTCTCATGTCTGTTTCCGCTAATTTCTATGTGCTGGCAACCCAAAGCCCAGACTCAGCACCCACCACCAAGCCTCTTTATTGTGTCCCATCAGCAGCCTGTGTATGGGTGGCGCCTCATTTCCTGAGCCCTGTGGCCTTATATAGGCTAAAGGTCTGGGCCTGCAGTGTCCAAAAAGTGTCGGCAACTCATCCCTGGGTCTATCTATAGAGGAAATGGTTCTGTTCAGCAAGCACATTTGCACGGTTTCTCTGTTGTGAGAGGGAGAGATGGTAAGAAAGAAACACAGAGTCAGTGAGCGAGAAAAGAGAGAGAGAAGGAGAAACGTGACCTTAGATACTCCACACACCTCCCCTTAAGTTGGCTGAGCTGGGATATTTCACATGCCCACTTAAGCAATCTGTCGCTACACTCCATGATGCTGGCCCCATTAAACATGTCTTCTGTAACCACTCAGCCTGACAGGCCAGTGTAGATGTGTTGAAGTCAAGGGGCTGCTGCCTTCCCTTCAATAGAGTTCAGACCTCTCAACCTGCACTCTCAAAATGTGCTTTCACTGTGGTACCTCACGCTCCAATTTGGAAAGAACATGTATAACACAACAAGGAGCTGGATGGTAACACTGCATTTGCTCTGCAGCTGAGAAACCTGGAGAGGAAGTGGCAGCACCATGAACAGAACAACTTCGTTATGAAAGAGTGTATCCTTTTACATAGCTCACCCAGGCACCTGGGAGTTGATGAAAACCTCTGGCATTCATGTGTAATTTTTCAAAATGTTTCTACAGTTAACTTTCCTCTTGGTTTCTGTTGAAGATTAGTATTATATTGTCAGTTTACATTTTTCAAACAAGGCCTTTAAAAAACACCAGCATCTTAGTGAGGTGTGAAAGTAAGAGTGTAATGGAATTTTAATTAAAAAAAAGCCAAATTTGGTCAGGTGGATTCAATCAGCAGCACGCCATTCTTCCCTAACTCCTCCTCCCCCACCAGTCATCACCTCAAAGGGCATGGAGAGTGACTACCGGCCTGTGATGAAGACCGTCACCAAGCAGCTGGCCGACTACAATAAGGTCCTCATTGATGGCCTGCAGGGCACCAGAAACTGAGCCCTGCTTCCTGTCTACCGCAGGTCGCCATTAGGGCTCTGTGACTCTGTCTCTGACTCACTTCCTCTGGGAATGCTTTCCTACTCAACATTCCAGAGGCATGTTACACGTGCCACTGAGATTATGGCGGGACCCCGAGGGGAAAGAACACACCATTACTCTGGGCTCAAAATGCAAGTTTATCTGTGACAGATCTATAATTAACAGTTCTACCTAGGCTTTTAAATGTATGGATGTATGTCAACTGTATGAAAATCCTATTTATATAATAATATTTTGAGTAATAAATGTAATAATCATTTGACAGATTATGTATTTTGTCCTGTTGCTCATCTAAATATGGTACTGATTAGACTGATTAGACTTAGATTAGAATTTTAAATGAACCTAGTACTTATCCTATAAAAGCTGGATTTGTCATCCAGCTTTGCTACTCATGAGGATCTGGGCCATAATGCTACATGTGGAGATCAGATGCAGGATGGACACTCATACAGCATGTCCATGTGGTTCCAGTGTGTTGTCCAGGAGAACCAGATTGATGTTGACAGTAGACTACAGATGTTGAGAGGAGCAGGCCAACTCCGACAAGTGAAGAGACAGGTGTCAAATAACAGTGACTTGTGGAGACTGATTTTAAAAATTGGGTATTTATTTACATTCTGTTTTCTAAATGTATGTATCAGCCAACTAAAGGGTGTTTTCTTTTCTTTGTCCAAATGGAACAGATACAGATATGAGCTGCTGAGACTGTACCCATCCAAACATTCCACATACATTAGTACATTTGACAAGTTTCAACTGGAGCTATAAATGCATGTTAAAATAAACTGTGGTGGGTTTTGAAATTATATATGGTAGTCTTCAACAGATGTTTGTTTTTTTGCTGATTCTTTCGCTTGAATTATTTCACAAATTCCAAATTAAACATTCCAGTTTTTGCAATATACTTTGTTATGAATGACTGGATGACGGAGCCTGTCATCACTTTTTTGGGGAAATTAAGATATGGTAGGAAAATTCCAGGTGCAGGTCGGCCTTGTGGGCCCGGGCATTAAGGGGTTAATAGCAAGACAGAAGCGTGGAGGCCGATAACAATATTTTCATAATGTTATTGGTTTCCGTTTTGAGAAGTGGGTTGCCCAGTGGTAACCTCAGATCCTCATCCTCTTGCATGCTATTTTTTTTTGCCCTGTGTGTGTGTGCGTGTACATGCTTGCCCCATTGAGCAGTAGCAAGTCAGCAGCCGGGGGTGGAAGGTGTGTGTGAGCGGGAGGGCATGGGTGCACAGGGGTTGTGGATGGGGGAGGGCTGGGATAGGGGGAGGGGGATCTGTAATTGCCACCACTGCAGTCTGTTTCACAGGGAAATCTAGCTACATACATTACGGTTTTTGTGTGTATGTTGTGACAGCAATTATACAGCTGCAGTTGATGTCGCAGTTCTTGTTAACTGCCAGATTTAGCCATTAGAGGCATCCGCAGTCCTGTCTAATCTCATAGCCTCCATCCAAACTTTTGTCTAAATCTTCTGCCTCCAAATGCAAATTTTTTCATTTATCATAACTTTCTGTGCACATGCAAAATAATTGACAGGCAGGGAGGATTGCCTCCTTGAAGAGAAAGGTCTTGATTGATTAATAAAAGAAGAAACCATACTGAATTGTTTAGTTGTTAATTACAGGGCCCAGGACAGTCTCAATGGTGTCTTTTTCTTACAGTACAATTATTTGTTATAGCTATCAGGATTTACCTACAATTTGATTGAGGTGTTCTTAAAAAAAGCTTACTGCAGCTTTAAAGTATGTGTGACAAATAAATGTTTCTTGATTGATGATTGAGTCAGTTAAAGGGAGATGTTTGTGTATAGGTCAAAAACAACAATAGTAAAAACATCTAGTGTATGTGGTCTGCCACTAAAGTAATTTAGCGTGAACTGAGAAGCACATGGGGGTGGGAGGTACACAGAGTTCAGGTCTGTCCAGCTGTGTCCCAGGGGACTTCTGCTGTAAGGGACAGTCTGCTGTGAAGCTCTATGTCAGAGTGTTGGCCAACTCTGTCTGCCCCTACACCATGGACTTCCTCAAGGAAAAACACATAGCAAATGACCCTTCAGCTCCGCAAGCTTGCAATCCATCAATCTGCGGTGTAAGCCTGTATTTTAGTCCTTTCCTAACAAAGCTCTTTCAAAAATGGCAATGACGTATGGTGACCCTGGGAATGGCTAGGAATAAGAAATACTGCAAATGTATTATAGTAATGGGATTGTTTTCAAAGAAGCCTCACAATATGCAGTTTCTCAAGAGTTTCTGCGTTGTGACTACTCTGGTCCCAGTGTGTGTTCTAGTCCATTAAGAAGCTGGAATGTGCCAATGGCAATGACACACTCTCACACACAAACATTTACTGTTACACACATTATTTATTAAATAACAACAGATTTTGAGGCAAGGGCCAGAGAGGTTTGTAGCAGCAGAGAAAGGTGTAGTTTTAGTGCCCTGTAAGTGCTACTCACCTGTATTACCTACATCTCAGGCAGGTACAGGAAAAGAAAGATGATATAATCCACACCAATGCAAAGGGAGACTGTACACACACACACCTAAAAGTTTATTTTAACACAAACCTACACAAACAGCTAAGTTGCAAACAGATAAAAATGTTTTTTGCACATATACACATGCACACGCACACACACACACACACACACACACAGTGTGTGAACTTTCACCTTGTACTCTCTCTGCCACACACATGGTTTTCCCAAAATCCCCTTCCTTGTGGTCATTGTGAAATAGGGCTTGTCTTGCAATGGGCGTGTCCTCTGCAGCTCTGCTTCTCTGTGTGCTGTGCCGCCCTGCCCTCTTGGCTCAGCGGCTGGCGGGTGTCCTGCTCTGGCTGGGAGGAACTCCACCCTGCTCGCCTCTATGCGGCCACTGACTGACTTACCGCTCCCTCGACTCAACCCGCCACACAGAGGAGGCCTTGACCGCCAAACCACAGGGAAGACTCCTCTCACTGCGATCTATGATTGTGTCCAGCTCTCCTGTTGGTCCCCCCACCCTTTTACATGTGCTGGCTGTCAAGTCATTTGCTGATTCTGCTGCTGTTGAAAGCCATTTCGAAATTCAAGTGCACTTTGGATTATTGTAGAGGACAATAGCCAGCTTTCTGTCAGAGAGTAGGAATGGCTAGTTCGAAATGGTTAGCCCAAATTGGATAGTTCACTATGCTCATTCTGAGAGCAGGGGCCATTTTCCCGGCACTGGTCAGCTTGTCATTAAGAGACATTCATACTACAATGGAACTGGTGCAGCACGCGTGTCTGGGCAGAGAGCTTTATGTTGGCTCTCGTGACAAAGGCAGAGGGCAGTGTGTAATGCTGTTTCCACAGCTGCTGTAGTAACTGGCAATTTCAATGTAACCGTCATCTCTCTGGCCCTTTCACTCTGTCTCTCACACTTGTTTTCCTATGTGTTACACACACACACAAGCATACATTCATTCTTGCTCTCTCTCACACACACACACACACACAAAGGAAGAAACACAGACCTCTGTCCAAACATCAGTTCCTTAGACCTGTTCCTTTCACGAGTCAAAGGTCCGTGAGAATATTTTTCCAACCATGCCAAGAGGAGCTCTGCAGCTGAAAATGAGGGTAAATACAACTGATGGTTCTCACTGCAGATCCACTCTAGCAAAACACACATAAAACTAGCAAAACACACACTAAAGCTGTCCCTCACTGGAGCTGCCGCTCACTGGAGCTGTCCCCTCACTAAAGCTGTCCCTCACTGGAGCTGCCGCTCACTGGAGCTTTCCCTCACTGGAGCTGCCTCTTGCATTATCTCTGTTGTAGTATGCAGTTACTGTGAGTTGGTTTTGGAGTACAGAAGGTGTTAGTATAAGATGATTTTGGAGCTCAGCAGGGGTGAGTGGGAGTTTGTATTAGAACTAAGTATGGATGTTGGGGAGAGGGTGCGGTATTTTTTGAGCTGAACAGGAATTAGTGTAATTTGATTTTGGGACTCAGTACGTGTGTAGGGATGAATGTGAGCTTGTTTTGGAGTTCATTAGGGGTGTAGTGATGAGTGTGAGGTGGAGTTGGAGCCGGGTAGGTGTGTAGGGATGAGTTTGAACAGTTTTGAAGTTCAGTAGAGATGTATGTGAGCTGGGTTTGGAGATCAGAAGGGTGTAGGGATGAGTGCAGGCTGAATTTGGAGTTTAGTAGGGGTGTAGGGATGAGTGTGAGTTGGATTTGAAGATCAGTATGGGGGCATTGTAAGTGTTAGCTGACTCCATTATGCCCCCTAGCAATGGGCTTCCTCCTCTTGTCTGTACCCTCTAGTCCCTAATGGGATATCTGTGAAATATTTGGGAAGGAAAGGAGTTTCTCTCTCTCTCTCTCTCTCTCTCTCTCTCTCTCTCTCTCTCTCTCTCTCTCTCTCTCTCTCTCTCTCTCTCTCTCTCTCTCTCTCTCTCTCTCTCTCTCTCTCTCTCTCTCTCTCTCTCTCTCTCTCTCACATTCTCACCAGGAAAGTAGCAGCGTAACTTATCCCCCCTCCCCCCGTGTCTTTCATCAGTGTAGCTTGCTTAAAGCACCGTGGACTTAAGCCTCTAGTCTCTTCCACTAGGTCAGATCTATGAAAGCTATTCATGCTCAATGATGTTTAATAACAGCTAAACAAGAATACAGTCATGTAAAAATGGCCAGATAACCCAGGTCAGAAAAAAGCATATGCAGTCAGCATATCTACCTGATCCTGTAGCAAACAGTCTAAACTCACACAAACATGAAGGGCACAGGAGCAGCACCGACAGACCCGCTGTGTGTGTGTGTGTGTGTGTGTGTGAGTGTGAGTGTGAGTGAATATGTGAGTGTGTGTGTGTGTTGTCTGGAAAACTGCTAGTAGTTCAGATTCATATGACTTCTGAAATTAAACATTGAATGTGGAAATATGCACAGAGAGAACTCTGTTGAAAAAAGAGAACAAGGATGAAATAAAGCAAGAGAATTTTTCACATAGAAATGAAATGTTGGCAATGTCAGATTGAAGTGTGATGACTTGAAACTGTTTATGGGTATGAATCACTGGTTTTGTAAGAACTCTCTATTTGATCTATATCATACCCTTATACAGCTAATATTCCCTCTCTCTCCATCTCTCTCTTTCCCCCTCCCTCATGAAAAGTCTCTGGAAAGGTCAGGGTGGGAACCACTCCCCTCAGGGCTGCAGCAGGAGCCGTGGTTAATGACCAACGATTGTTCAGCCTTTCTGCTGCCTTTCCCATCCTCATAGCCCATTAATGAGAGAGAGAGAGCGAGAGAGAGTGAGAGAGAGAGAGAGAGAGAGAGAGAGAGAGAGGAAACAGGAAAAAGGAACTTCTACTCCCTGTGCCTGGACAGAGAAGAGACAAGAGGGTACAAAGAGGGGGTGGGTTGAAAGAGAAATGGTGTGAGAGAGAGAGAGAGAGAGAGAAAGGGAGAGTTCAACCACTTTAGTTCGGGAGGAGGGATGTATGGGGAAGGGTGTTTCTCACACCGTGAGGATTCTTCTCTTGGGATCTTTGAGCTCTGAAACCCTTCTCTGTGGATGCACAGCCCGTGTGTGCCCTGTGCCCCTGGTCGCCCGCAACCCCTCGGCCGGGCGAACATGCGTTACCTGGCCCTCTCTGCTGCTCTGTGCCTGCTCAACTGCTTCTTAACAGGTTGGTGTCGCTCTCTTATGCAGCACTTTTCCATTTATTCTGAAGCTGTTACTCTTCCTTTCCCCATCTGATCTGATTCTGGTTTGTGGAATGTGAAGGGTATAACATTTATATATCACTGTGTAGCGTATACGCTTATTTACATATAACTTTCATATTATCATCAAAAGATGTCCACTTCTAGAAAGAGGGGTGTATAGGATACCTAGTTTTCTTTACTGAATCATGTTAGGCAGAGAATTGCCACAAACTGTATGTGTAAATAGGGTCTGTATATGTAAACTAATCCAGAATCAGGATTATAGTGATGTGGCACTGTCTATGGCACAGCATGAGAATGTCAGACTGATGTATTGTTGGGTGTTTAGGTGAGCCTCAGACCGATGTAATGTTGGGTGTTTAGGTGAGCCTTGGACCGATGTAATGTTGGGTGTTTAGGTGAGCCTTGGACCGATGTGATGTTGGGTGTTTATGTGAGCCTCAGACCGATGTGATGTTGGGTGTTTAGGTGAGCCCTGGACCGATGTAATGTTTGGTGTTTAGGTGAGCCTTGGACTGATGTAATGTTGGGTGTTTAGGTGAGCCTTAGACTGATGTAATGTTGGGTGTTTAGGTGAGCCTTGGACCGATGTAATGTTGGGTGTTTAGGTGAGCATTAGACTGATGTAATGTTTGGTGTTTAGGTGAGCCTCAGACCGATGTAATGTTGGGTGTTTAGGTGAGCCTCAGACCGATGTAACGTTGGGTGTTTAGGTGAGCCTCAGACCGATGTAACGTTGGGTGTTTAGGTGAGCCTCAGACCGATGTAACGTTGGGTGTTTGGGTGAGCCTTGGACCGATGTAATGTTGGGTGTTTAGATGAGCCTCAGACCAATGTGATGTTGGGTGTTTAGGTGAGCGTCAGACTGATGTAATATTGGGTGTTTAGCTAAACTTTGCAGCAAATTCAATTCAGTACTCATTGTTCCAACCCTGGGAAGATTAAATCACATAATGTTTCATTTGTTTGTACTCTATGAAGTATTAGATGTGGAATCAGAAGATACAAGTACTTGATATGAAGTGCAGGGGCAGATATATTAATGTGTCCATGACTGAGTGTGTTGTACAAAGCTATTGTTATGGGTTAAGATTGTTCATAAATATCATAAATGTGGGTGTAATGACATGTCTTCTGGCTTTAGAAATTGCGAAATCACCTCCCTCATGTGGTCTTTCTTCTGTCTAATCAAAAACACATAGGCTATGATAGTGTGAAAGGCTGGAATGGCTTTAGCATGATTTAGCTGACATGCCCCACACTGTCCCAGAAATCTCCATAGAGTCTGTGGTAATAGAGTGCACATTTGTGTATGTTTGTGTGTGAGTGTGAGTGTGAGTGTGAGTGTGTGTGAGAGAGAGAGAGAGAGAGAGAGAGAGAGAGAGAGAGAGAGAGAGAGAGAGAGAGAGAGAGATACTGAGCTAATCAGAAGTAGATGTTCTATGTTCTTTGCTTCTCTGTGAGGATGGAGGATAACACTGTTGAGCTGACCCTTGCTTCTCCACTGTGTATTGGGTGATGACTTTGGGGAAAGTCCAACTGCAGTGTGCGGTTGGGTGTGCTTGTGTTTAACCTGTATGTGTGATAACCATATAATAGAAATTAGAATGTTCGTTATGCTATCTGTGGATCTGAGCCAGTCATAACAGAGCCATTCAGGCTTCTGATATTACAAGAGTTGAAGAGTGCAGATGTGTCCAGAGACCTATGGGAGTACACTGTATACCATGATGCTTCAGTAATCAGCCTCTGTTCTCTGGGCACTGAAAAGTGGGATCCATCCTTTATCCATATCTGGAGAAAACTGAAAAACAACTGAAAATTTTCAGGGTAGCCCACCAATATGTGTCTGCTGTTTTAAGCATATGAACATATGTCCACAGGAAACCAGTTCTTCAGAGCTGTCCGTTTTAAAAGAATCTTCACAGCTTCAATAATGAAGCAATTTTTTTTGGATAAATTGAAAAATTCATTGGGAGCTTTTGTCAGCGTCTCTGCTCAGCTGAGGGACGAGAGTCCTGCTCTGTGGTTTTCTCTATTCACTTTTCTCCCTGTTGGATCAGTGTTGTGAACAGATGTGTTTCTGGAAACATTTTTCAAGACTTGCCAAAACAATGTCAGCTCAGAAACATAGGCACACACATCTGTGACTCTCACAGATGTGAGAGGTTCATAACTGAGCACACGCAATCTGCTCACATATTCTCCTGTATAGCTCCTGTGCTCACAGATGGTCTGGTATTCCCATGCTCTAAATGTACCGCGTCAAGGTTAGAGCTTCTCTGTGTGATTGGGCAACTTTGTCATTGTTCTTCTGTGGTTGTCTCAAAATGTCAAGAGAATGAAAACTTAATTCTTTAGTACATGAACAAGAATAATAAGCACAAGAACATTCCATGAATTCTTGGCATATATAAATTGATACCAGGTTAATTTGGATGTTTTGAGAGCAACAGGAGGCTCTGGGATGTAAGCCATGCAGAGCAGGTCAAAACATTACCTGATGATTTAATGATCTGTTGTCTTGGTAAGATAAAGATTTTTAACGGTAATTCCCCTGAAGATGAAATCTTGCACTGTTTCCTCCCTAATGAGTCAAACCCCACCCATCTCTCTCTCTCACTCTCTCTCTCTCTCTCTCCCTCTCTGCATCTCTGAGCTGACTGCCTCATGACCACGCCCCTCTCTTTTATCTTTCCATCTACCCACTCCCCCTTTTGACCAAAAATAGAACACTATCGCCTCACATCAGTTAACATTAAACAATGTGACAATGTACCGCCAAGTTTCTATTGAAAAAAATAGGACCTATTTTAGATGGCAATTAAATAAGAGTCAGTGAGCATTTGTGCAGGCATTGCCATTTTTGAAAGCTGCGACTGCCATAACTGGACCTGTTCTACAGTATGCTCTTTGGCAGAGCTCACCCCAGAATGCAGCAGCCCTGATATCTCTGGTCAGTTCTCTCCTCCTAAAGATGACACTGCTTTTTAAAGTCATTTTGTTTAGGGTATTATATGAGAGTTTTGTGTAAGGGATTTGCTCTGCTAGATGCTCAGAAGGTCAGCACTGAATGGCTTTAAAATTCAAATTCTTCATTCTAAAAATTTTTATTTTATTTCCTGCACATGTTTTAGTTTAAAATACTCTGGATAAGTCAGGCCAGGTGTGTTGTTCTTCCTCACCAGGGAAAGCAGATCTCAGATCCTCTCAGAGGGAGTTGGCTGGGAAACACTGATTTGGCCCAGTGTGAAGGCATATTTCTCCAAAACATTCCTTGAGCCCTACTACAAATGCTTGGCAGCCAAGGCATTGTGTATATCACCTGGGCAACCTACATCTACACTGTCCATTGCCCGGACAAGTCACATTGGCATCGCTTATCTGAGCACATGCTCCAACAAACAGATGCCCATTCCAGGCAGATATGCCACAGGTATACTGTCCATTTGTCTACATCTATTTCACTCAGTTTTAGAAAACAAAGGGTAAAAGTGGTCCAATATATTAGAAACTTTTTTTTTTTTCAAACCTTACAGATACTGGACAGGCAGCTTCTACCTTGATGGTTCCAGTGTAGACTGAAAAGTGGATGTGTGAGATGTAGCACCTCAGAGAAAACACCTCCCTCCAGAGCCCCTTACCCCACACAACCCCCCGCCTCCCAAACAGACTAATCGTCTCAGCAACAATAATATCAACCAAAATATTTTACAACTTGGAACCAAAGATAAGAGGAAGAAAGCCATCTTTCATTCTGACAGCTCTGTTTGGATGCCTTGAGTGATTTGGACTGGGACCAATAACACACACATACACACTATCACCAGTCCTAATTAACCTCAGTCTTATTTATGTCTGACAAGCTTATCCACTATAACTTTGCAAACAAAATAAGGCCATTTTGTCCTATCAACAAAAGTTCAGTGTGTGAGGGTCATCTGTCAGTGCTGAAGCCCCAAACCTTAGATTGTACACAGACACTGACCCAATCCACATGTGCACAGCTAGCATGACTTTAGTTCTGCATGGGACAGGAAATGTGGAACCTGAGTTTATAAGGTTACAATTAAGATAAGGTTTTAGATAATATTTTGATCTATATAATGCTAAATAATAATAGATCATATTTCGATACTTTGGTATTGATATTTTCCAATCTATGTTCCAATACTTTCCAATTCTACTTTGATAAATTATTGTAATAAATACAGGGTAATTTTGCAGACCTCAGTTTTAGTGTGGAGATGCAGTTAGTTTTCCACCAGCTTACAGCCATCATCTTTATCAAAAGACACATTCCCCATGTCCTCCCTCAGGATACAGAGCGTAACCTCTGCCTCTGCCTCTGCTAGCTCTGCAGCAGGGAGGACAAGCGCGTGGAAGGAGACACACACCTGTTTGCTTAAGTAACGTGCAGACCGTTTAAAATCTTTTCTGGAGGCTGAGTTCAGATCTAGAAAGTAAGTGGATGGGTTTCAGTTGTTTAACAGGCCTCTCTGCCCCTAGACCTGTTGGTTAAAGGCTCTGAGAAAGTTTGAGAGGCTTTAGCAAACATTTGCTAGTCAGATTTCTGGATTCTGCTAATTATCTACGGTCCATGGATTGCTAGTCTGTGGCCTAATGTCATATACCTGCTGGCTGAAAGAATGAATCATCCTACACATGAAACGCTGCTTTCTTTGATGTGGTGTGGGCATGTGTCTGTGCATTTGTTTGGTTGTGTGTGTGTGTGTGTGTGTGTGTGTGTGTGTGTGTGTGTGTGAGAGAGAGTTGTGTGAGTGTGTTTGGTTGTATATGTGAGTGTGAGTGTGTTGTGTGTTGTGGTTGTGTGCATGTGTGTGTGTGTGTGTGTGTGTGTGTGTGTGTGTGCACGCATGGGTGTGTATGTGTGTGGGTATGTGTGTATGGGAGGTTTTGCATTGGGCGTCACTCTCAAGTTACGCTCCGCACCCTGTGCATAGATCTTTTGCTCTGCACTATTCTTGCAACAACAATAGCTGGGTGAGGTTTCCCCCTTTGCACTCTTACACTAATCACTTTCCAGAACTATTCAAACCCTGTGCTGATTAAACTGTTCAAAGATACAACAGTTCATGTTCTCAGATTTAGCTACAAATCAAACTCTTGACATTTCAGGATATACTAGTAGAACGAGCATTGCTATATTGTGCTGTTACCCTCCTGATTGCCTGTAATTATTGTGTCCATGATTAATTAAAAATGCACAAACATTTTTCTCAATGTCCATAATACTCAAAGGTACAAATAGAACCAAACTAGTTTAACAGGAAGTCCTTTGTATTCTTAAAATCTTTTACATAATTGAGGTATAATTAGAGTTAGCTTCTGCAGTGCTTTGAAATGTGAATGAAACACAAGAGTTCAGATCTGTGTTTTTATAGTGTTCTACAAACAGTTTCTTTCTTCAGTATGACATTCACAGCTCTGGAGTTTCACAGAAACACGGGAATAGCTCAATTTCAGCTGAATATGACAGCAAATCCTCCAGAATGCCCCTCAGTGTCTACCAACAAAGTGTGCAGACATCCACAAACCAAATACCCTGCAACAACCTCCACAAATGTGCCTGCTTCCCTGAAAAGTATATATCAGAAAAGCTACACCCTCTACTTTAAAACATTCAGGCCAATCATTAAAAAAATCCCCAAATTCTCTCATCTAAGTGGCAAGACTGTGTCCAGAGATGAGGTCGTCTTGTCATGCATGTGTGAGGGGAGCTCAGAGGATTTCCCTGCTCACCTCACTGACAACCTCAGCACACTCTTATCCATATCAAACCTTAAGACATACTTACTGTAGGTCTAATGTGATTAGTTATTTTCCCAACTCACTACAGTCTAAATGCAGTAAGCCACAACCATTTTCAAGGCAAGCATATCTACAAACAGTCTGAATAAACAAAACTACTTGGTATTTGCAGGATACTTGGCCAACCTACCAGCATGAAAAACAAAAGAAAACCTTTTAGCATGATCACAGTCTGAAATGGGGTAGATGTAATCCCTGTGCGCTGTGTGAGCTCTGGTGTGGGTGGGGATATTTCTGTGGATAACTGATGCATGGCTGAAGATGGCCTGATCTGTGGGGGTTTTGTGGTTTTATTGTGGATGACGCAGCTCCGTGACGTTTCCTCTGTACTCCGACATAGACGGTGAGGAGCCGTTTAACGCAGGGCACCTGCGCCACCTGCATCACTACTGAACACGTCAAAAGCAGCACTTCAGCGCATACTGGAGCAGCACAGTCGCTGCATCCATGCGAAAGCATGTGTGGATTAATGTTTCTCAAATTAGCAAACTCCTCAGTTCAATTGTGAAAGTCCATACTTACAAATATAAATTAAATCCATATTATTAAATCAGCCTAATTGTCATTAATATTACATATTATTACATTATTATGTAACTGGAGCAAGCATAAATTCACATCAGGCCAAAGATAGATATTTTTCTGGCTTCACCATTTCTTGTAAACTAAAGAAGAAACTGCTTTTGGAATCTGGTTCTCACAAGAGAGGTAATACAGTCGTATAATAATGAGATACTTAAAATATAATAAAACACTACACATTTTTCCTCAGCTGAAATTTGAGATGATGTCAGGAACAGTTTTTCCGTTGTCTTGGACAACTTTACACTTATATTTTAGAGAACATGTCTCATGAGAGAAAAGACAATAAGAGCCCGTTAGTGTTGGGTGCAAGTGTACTGTGTATCGCTCACAGGGAAAATACTACAGTTCTGTTGTGTTGTTACAGAATTCTTCAGTACATATGCAGTTTATGAAGTTTCTTGGACCTTTGCTATGTTGCACCGCAATTCCTCCTCTCACATTTGTATGGAGAGTCAAATCAAGAGAGAAGAACTAGTCCAGTAAACAGTGAAATACATCCATGTAAAAAAGGTATCGGACAATTACAATAAACACAGCATAGGATGAATAGTAGTCACCACAGGGACCAGGCTGGGAGTCCCTTCAATGTGTCATGGAAATTTGATAATAGGCCCAGGCAAGATGATGTTGCTGGTTTATATCAGCAACATGATAAAGAACGATGATTAATGATAAAGAACAGGATTATAAGAAGATTATGTTGTGCTATGGCAGGATCAGAAACATTTTATAACATGCACCGTTTAAAGGTTGAAACCACGCTTTGAATGCGGTGGCCAGTGCTTCAGTGCAACTGCTGTGAGGAGAGAAGAGCAGAGCAGAGCAGCCCTGCTGTCCTGTTTCCAGATCAGCTTCACATGAGATGCCAGCCTAAAGCGATTCTTAGTCAATTAAAGTTAGACTTAATTTATGCTTATGTTTACACTCCATTATTTATCACTGGGTTTGTAAGTACCTAAGCATTAGTTAAAGAAAGCTTAAACATGGGGTTACCACAGTGACTTAAATAACATATTAGTTTATACAAAAATACGAGCTTGTTATAAGAAGTAATTAATGAAGACTTATGTTAACAATCAGTATTGATCGTTATATTAATAAGTATTCATAGGGTAATTAAAGAGCAATCTTCTGAAATATTAAATGTAAAATAAAGCAGACTTGCCTTTACCTTTAGAGTTCTGCTTGTGTAAGGCTTCATTCACAGATCCATTAATCTGTTATTATTAATGGATTATTGCTGATGTTGTTATTGTTGTTGTTGTTGTCTTCATCATTATTGCTGCTGTGACATGCTGCAGGCAGAGAGCGAGACATGCATGGATGTAACAGAGAATGGGTTTGAATGAAAAATACAAAAACAGAGATAACGCAAAACAAAAGGCACTAGTAAGAGTAAGGCTAAGCAGTGTTGTAAAGAGCAGAGCAGCAGGCCTGGCAGATGCCTGTAGAGGCTTGAATGTGAAGCACTTGAGATGGACACCCAAGGCACTTAAATAGGAGTAATTGAAATGAAGCACAGCTGCAGTTGGTTACTAATAAACAGCTGAATGTGAATGGGGGAGTAGTTGTGAACTGTGAGTGGTGGTTCTTTAGCTAATTGATGACTGATGTATGCCAAGTGCTGCTGTTGTTGTTTGTTTATTTATTTATTTGGAAGGAGTTATTCAAATTATTAAAAAGAACCAAAGGAAAGAGAGTAGTGAGAGAGTCCTGTCTAATTTTAGTGATGAGAGAGTTCTGTCTTACTGCAGTAATAAGAGTCTTGTCTAACTGCAGTTGTGAGACTCTTGCCTAACTGTAGTAGTGACTTTTGTCTAAATACTGCAGTAAGAGTCCTGTCTTACTGCTTTAGTGAGAGAACGTGCTAACGTGCACGCCAGAGTTTAGTAATACTGCAGACTTTCATATAGTACTACAAGAACACAGTGATGAAAACAATTCCCACAGCTCTTGGCTTGTCTGGGTCTTGGAACTGTTCCAACACTTCTGATAAGAGTTCAAATATAGTGGGTGGGGAGCCTCAATTCTTAATGTATAATTGCAACATTTCTGTTTCTTAAAGATTCTTAATCCTGGTTTAACGTCACTTGTTCAGGATGATCATGTTCTGTCCTTCCATGCTTAGGTCTGTGGCTCTGTTGATACTCCAACCTGTAATGTTGCAATGTATTTGTTGTTTTGGAGTTTAAACCTGAATTTTCACAGAATAATTTTCTAGTTCACTTATTAATAAGACGCTTTATATTGTGGGCATGTGTACTGCAGGCTGCGCTCTGGACCTGTCTGACGTCACCCTGATAAACCCAGAACCCGTGGTGTCAGCGGCAGACACCTCTTTGCTGTGTGTGAGCAGCGACTGGACGTACCCTGGTTCCACTTCCCTCAGCCTGGGCCGAGAATTCCCACTCCCGCAGCCGGAGATCTTGAGCACGGCGGCAGACGAAGTGCACCGCTCCGCTGCCAAGGTTACGTGGAAGACACGTAGCGAGATATACGGAGCTTTCTTCTGCCAAGCCAAGAACTCCAGCGGCAGCAAAGTCTACACTTACAAAATACCGCACGAAGGTAAATGGACAATGCAACAATTTTACTGAACCATGGATAGATTCACTTGGGCTTTGAATATAAGTACACAGCAGTTGATTATTCTGTTTATCTCAGGCTCCCTACACATCTGGATCCATTGTAGTTTTACTCCATATTGCGTAGGGTGGCCTTCCTCTGCTATTTATCAGTGCAGAAGTGCGAGAGTAACCAACAATGCTTTAATGTTTGGCTGATAGCCTACAATCCTTCCTCCTGTTTAGCTCCACCAAGCGATCGGCCTTCTGCAGAGCTGTCCGAGAAATTTCTCTGTGGGTTTATTCTGGAAAAAACAATCCAACAAATAGGCAATGTGCATTGTGTTTGGCACTCCCCCTCCATGAAAGGAAGGCAGTGATTCACCTGGATGTCATGATTGTTTTGGAAATCAAGGCTATTTTTATTTTGCTTCTTTAGACCCCAGTAGCACTGTCCAATTGACAAATAAGCAATGTTCAGCATTTCCATGGGATGCTTAAAAGGAAAACAGCGTCTGGTCAATCAGGCAGGAATGTTCTTAGAGAGAAATAAATGATATTGTGAAAAAATAAACTGGAATTGGCCCCCTTACACCCTGAATGCAAAGTGCTGACTTGGGTCCTGTGCCCATTCAACGTGCAGGACCAGTGTGGGATCATTCCTGACAGATTCAGTCATGTTTGTAGCTATCTGTGTGAGCTAATAGAAACAGATTGGGAGCAGATGAATGAAGTGTTTAACTTCAGTAGGTTTTGGCACTTGCTAAGTCGTTCTTGGTCATATGGAAAATGCATTCATTTCTGTCTTTTAGGAATTTTTTTATTATTATTGTTTTTTATGTCTGCTTAAATGGAGTTGTGATACCCTGCGGTCTACTGGGGATGTTTAAAGGTTTTTCAACATCTTTCAGCGGCGTTCCTTCCTGAAGCTCTCACTGTGACGGCAAGCAAAGGAGATGATGTCAACATCTCTTACACAAGAAGGAAGGTGGTCCAGGAGGACGCGGTCATCTACAAGACTGTTATAGGTACGCGGACAGCACCCTGCTCATGAACGCCACTGAGCGTGACCCAGAAGGACATTCCAGTGACCACACTGTCACTGCTGTGGAGAGTCACATTCTTCAATTTAGTGAAGGTCATTTAGCGTAGCAGTCATTTATCTTCATTTGATTCCATTTGGTTCATTGGAACTCTTTTGTTTTCTTTCTTCAATCATCAACAAAGATCAGTATTTCGAGACAACTGTGCTTAAGCAGGACATCAAGGATTCAGTGTCGTATTCCCTCAGCAACGTGACAGTCTCGCATGATGGGATCTACACCATCCGCTACATGTCCGGAGCCCTGCCCACTGCTGCCATCACCCGCCTCATAGTTAGGAGTCAGTCCAGCACCCTCCACACACACACACACACACACACACACACACACACACACACACACACACACACACACACACACACACACACACACACACACACACACACACACACACTAATATTACTTTAATATTTTGTGTAGGATAAAAACCATTTTATTTTACACAATATGGTTACAAATGGAACGACTTAGAATGGAATATAATCCTGCTGGAATGATTTGTGTTGATCTGCCTTGGTGTTGTTAATGGCAGGCTGTAAGGCAGGTCTGTGGGGTTCTAACTGTACCAAGGCCTGCCCGGCCTGCATTAACGGTGGAGTGTGTGATGACAAGACGGGAGAGTGTATCTGTCCCCCAGGCTTCAAGGGGCCCACCTGTGAGACAGGTAACACGCTCATCTCTGTAATGCACACAGTCACAATTCAAACAAGAGCCTTGAAATATATATATGTACTCTGCATTTACAGACTGAGTAAACACTTACTCACTGTTCATCATGCTCATTAGTGTTAATGATTAGGCTCATAATCCCTTGTGCTGTGTGTGTGTGTGTGTGTGTGTGTGTGTCTAGTGTGTGGTGAGGGTCGCTTCGGTAGGAGCTGTAAAGAACGCTGTGTAGACCACCAGTGTCGCTCCCTGGTCTTCTGCCTCAGAGACCCGTACGGGTGCTCGTGTGCATCTGGTTGGCAGGGTTTGAACTGCAGCGAGGGTGAGGGTCACTGCGACCAAACGCCTCCTCCTCACGTCACCTCCACCTCAACTCCTCCTCACCTCAGCCCCTCCTCACTCCTCCTCTTAGCTCCTCCTCACTCCTCCTCCTCACCTCACCTCCACCTCAACTCCTCCTCACCTCAGCTCCTCCTCACTCCTCCTCTTAGCTCCTCCTCACTCCTCCTCCTCACCTCACCTCTTCCTCATCGCCTCCTCACCTCAGCTCCTCCTCAGCTTCTCCTCACTCCTCCTCCTCAGCTCCTGTGCTTAACAGCATGCATCCCAGAGCTCTTATTTCTCCCTCTCCACCCACAGCCTGCCGTCCTGGTTACTATGGTGCCGGCTGCAAGCTGAAGTGTGTGTGTAGGGAGAGTAGGGGGACCTGCGATCGCTTCCGAGGATGTGTGTGTCCCGGCAGACACGGTGTCCACTGTGACAAAGAAGGTAAAACTGCAATACAGTAACAAATACAACATTTCTAATAGCAGCATCTAGAGGCCATGGAAGACGTGTTTTTATTTCATGTGAACAAATTAGTTTAACGGGGCCACAGGATACTAAATAGACATCACAAAATTGCAAATCATGTGTACACATTAGTTTATTTGTGCTACATTTACATTTACGGCATTTAGCAGACGCTCTTATCCAGAGCAACTTACAAAAGTGCTTTGTTATTTACTCATAGAATATATACTAGTAGAGGATAGTAGGTTAGAATCAAACATACCAATGAACTAGAATACTGTAGAAACAGGGATGAATGCTGATACCTAGAAGTGCAAATACATAAGGTCTATCCTAAACAATGATAAGTGCTATAAACAATAAGTGCTGGAGTTTGTTAAACAACATAAGCAACATAAACAATACCCTACAGTAAGTACTAATTTAGTCAGTCAATATGGGAGCAGTGCCAGTTGTCCTTTAAATATTCTGCAAATAGATGGGTCTTCAGTCTGCGTTTGAAGACTGCAAGGGACTCTGCTGTCTGGACAGCAAGCGGGACTTCATTCCACCATTTTGGAGCCAGGACAGAAAATAGTCTCGATGCTTGTCGTCCATGAGGTCTGAAGCAGGGTATTTCAAGCCGAGCCGTACTTGAGGTTCGAAGTACTCGAGGTACGGATCGGGCTTTGACCATTGACCTCATGTATGAAGGGGCTGGTCCATTTTTGGCTTTGTAGGCAAGCATCACAGTTTTAAATCTGATTGCTCTTAGAGGAAGACCAACAAGTAGTGAGTTTCAGTAGTCTAGCTTTGAGATCACAAGAGACTGCACAAGCACCTGGGTAGCTTCCTGCGAGAGAAAGGGTCGAATCTTTCGTATGTTACAAAGGAGGAATCTGCAAGACCGGGCTAGATTAGAAACATGAGTTGAGAACGACAACTGGTTGTCCAATGTTATGCCCAGGCTATGTGCAGCTTCAGATGGTGATACCAGTTCAGAAGCTCAGTTTTACTGGGGTTGAGCTTCAAGTGGTGGGCTGTCATCCATGACGTGATGTCAGTCAAGCATGCTGAGATACGTCTGGAGACCTGCGTGTCAGAGGGTGGAAAAGAAAGAAATAATTGAGTGTCATCAGTATAGCAGTGGTAGGAGAAACCATGAGAAGATATTACATCACCAAGAGAACAAGTATACAAAGAGAAGAGAAGGGGGCCCAATACTGAGCCTTGTGGAACACCAGTGGAGAGTCTACACAGTTTGGATGTGGATCCTCTCCATGTCATCTGATAGGACCGTCCCTCCAGATAGGACTGAAACCATCTCCAAGCAGAGCCAGTCACACCAAGCATGGAGAGAACAGAGAGAAGAATGTTGTGGTTCACTGTGTCAAAGGCTGCTGAAAGGTCTAGAAGAATCAAAACAGATGACATGCTTTAGCAGCATGAAGTTTCTCGGTCACTGCTATGAGGGCCATTTCTGTAGAATGTGCTGGTTTGTAGCCAGACTGATTGGGATCATGCAGCTGGTTCTGGGTAAGAAAAAGAGACAATTGATGATAAACTGCTCATTCAAGGGCTTTTGAGAGGAAAGACAGAAGTGATACCAGTCTGTAGTTGGTAACGCTGGAGCTGTCAAGTGTGGCCTTCTTGAGGATTGGTACCACCCTGGCGGTTTTGAATGCAGTTGGCACGTATCCAGAAGATAAGGAGTTGCTGATGATGACAGAGATGAAAGGAAGCAGATCTCTTGTGATTGTCTGGAACAGAGTGGAAGGAATTAGATCTAGTGGACATGTAGTTGGATTGCTGGAAGTCAGGAGTTGAAGAATTTCATCTGTGGAGAGAGGAGAAAAAGAAGTCAGAGAGTTGGATGTTGGGGAATCCACATTGGCTGGAGAAGTGGGAACAGAGGAAAAGGACTGGTGGACTGCTACAACTTTCTCCTCAAAGATCCTCCGGAGTAAGAGACGAGGAACGAGGGGGAGGGGAAGGATTAAGGAGAGAAGAAAAAATAGTGAAGAGCTTGCGTGGCTCGGATGCTGATGATTCGAATTTCTCTCTGTAGTAGGATGACTTTGCAGATGTTGCTTCCAGTGAGAACTTGGAAAGGAGAGACTTGTATGAGCTAAGGTCTGAATCTAGGTGAGATTTCCTCCACCACCTCTCTGTAGTCCTTAGTTCTCTCCTGTGGCAGTGAAGTGTTTCTGTTAGCCAGGGGGCAGGTGGGGAGGACTTAGCAGGTCTAGAGGGCACAGAAGATTCATTGATGTGGAGAGTGTAGAAATGAAAATATTTGTAACTGTATCCAAAGAGAGAGGATGGAGAGTCAGGGTGAGGAAGAGTGGACAAAATAGTAGAAGTAAAGGAAGAGGGAGTTATGAAGTGCAGATTGCGACGGAGGAAGGAGGAACATGTTGGAGAGGACTGGATGGAGAGAGAAGGAAGGGAGAGAGAGAAGGATAGAAAGTGACGGTCTGAGAGGTGGAGGGGGGTGACTGCGATGTCCGGTGTTGTGGTGGTACAGGTGAAGATCAGGTCCAGAACATTGCCCGCTTTGTGAGTCAGAGGGCAGTGGTTGAGGGTGAGGTCAAATGCTGTCAAATGCTGTCAACAGCAGAAGGATGCAGGAGAAATGCAGCTTGTCTGATGGAAGGTTGAAGTCTCCAAGGAGAATGAGTGGATTTCCTTCAATGGGGAATTGACTCAGAAGAATGTCGAGCTCATCAATGAAGTGATCTAGGGAACCTGGAGGGCGGTAGATGACAATGATAAGAAGTTTGCTGGGGAAAGACACTGTAATAGCATGAAATTCAAAAGAGGAGATGGAAAGAGTAGAGAAGGAAAGTGGAGTGAAACACCACTTTCGAGACAATAGTGCTATTACTCTTGTTTTTAGTTTTTCTTGTTTTTGTTTTTCTTGTTTTTTGACCAACATAAACTATTCAGGACATATTGACCTGATATAGAAGAAATATTTGGCAAAAGTGTTGGTCAGTGGTGAAAAATATAAGCATAGACTTACTCATGATTCGTTTGCTCATTCCATTATGATTACGAGGGTAATTATCGGTGCTGAAAAGCACCGGGCTTGTTTTTACAACCGATTTTCAGAAACATAAACTATTCAGTTATTTATTACTATGAATTCAATAGATGAAACACAATTGTGAGTTGCACTGTATTGTGTCTATGTGGAAAAATGAAAAAAAATAATAAAAAATCTGTACGCATACACCGTTCCCTTGCCTCCGGTCCACCCACACACCTACTTTGTTCACACATCCGCTGCTGCAGGAACAGGGCCACAGTTTGATTCATTTGAGTACTTGAAATACAAAAAAATGCAAACACAAATAAAGTAAATAATGTAGACGATTTGAAATTACATTAATTTTATGTAACATTGCATGGTAACTAATTCATATGCACAGTTTAATACATTGTGACATTATTAATTTTATGTAACATTGCATGGTAACTAATTCATATCCACAGCTTAATACATTGTGACATTATTAATTTTATGTAACATTGCATGGTAACTAATTCATATGCACAGTTTAATACATTGTGACATTATTAATTTTATGTAACATTGCATGGTAACTAATTCATATGCACAGTTTAATACATTGTGACATTATTAATTTTATGTAATATTGCATGCTAACATTCATATGCACAGTTTAATATGTATTAAACTGTGCATATGAATGTTAGCATGCAATATTACATAAAATTAATTATTAATTTTATGTAACATTGCATGGTAACTAATTCATATGCACAGTTTAATACATTGTGCACACAAATTATAAACTTTCTTTCATGCCCATAGCATTTGATTAAAAAAGTCAATTCTGGCTGTTTGAGTGTGTTGAGTGTGGAGTGTGTTGTCTGTGTGTTGAGTGTTATACGTGGAGTGTGGACTGTGTTGGGTGTGTGTTGAGTGTTGTATGTGGGGTGTGCTGACTGTGTTGGGTGTGTGTTGAGTGTAGCAGTAGCTCAGTGTTTAAGGTACTTGACTTGTAATCAGAAGGTTGCTGGTTCAAGCCTCACCACTGCTATGTTGGCACTGTTGGGTCGCTGAGCAAGACCCTTAATACTCAAGTTGTACACAGTCATAATTGTAAGTTGCTTTGAATAAAAGCATCAGCTAAATGCCATAAATGTAAATTTTGTGTGTGGTACAGTCAACTACATCAACAATTCCACGTTCTATATTGAACACTGGCTGGGGTTTGTTCCTCTGTGCCTGGTATGGTTCCCTGGCTGACAGATGTAGCTGTGGTCATAGTGAGCAGTCTCAGAGATACGGAGCTGAACGCCGGCGCCTCCTTTGCCGTGAACTGCTCAGCACGAGGCCAGCCAGCTCCGCTACACCGCGAAATCCTCCTGCTCAAGCCAGACAAGACCGTTGTATATGTAAGAGCCACCAATCACATTCATTGTAGACAAAGAGCAGGAAGTGCACATAAACAAGTTTATGTTTTATTTACTACACTGGTGTATATGCAGCATCAGTCGCCATATGATGTAGTGTTGACAAGACCTTGTACTTTGATGAGTTTAAAGGCACTGCTCTTCAAACCTGTCTTTTGTCGGTGTTGGTGTTAATGTTGGTGTCGGCACAGGCTGTGGACACAGAGACCGAGAATGACCAGAGCACCTCCATGTTCAGGGTGGAGTCCGTCAACGTGTCTGATGCAGGTCGCTGGCACTGTCAGGTGAAGACCACCGGCGTCCAGGTGGAGAAAGGCTTCTCTGTCAATGTTAAAGGTGAGAATGGATTCACACTTACTCCCGGCTGATCTTAGATCAGCATCTCTTAGCCAAAGCCTAGTGGTGACCATCTGCAAAAGGAATATACTGAACTCCGATCAGCTGCTGAAGGCCTTATCTTCTCATTATAGTTCCGCCACAGCCTCAGAACCCCCCGTTGCTGAATAGCAGTGGACCATATCATCTGGTAGTGCTGGTCAATAAAGATCCCTACACTGGGGACGGACCTGTGACCTCAGTCCGGCTGGCCTACAAGGCAGTCAATTCATCTGCGTGGGAGTCAGTAGAAGGTAGGAGTGCCTGCTCTTGACTGTTTTTTATGATGTTGATGTTTCGTAAAGTTTTGTTTTCTGTTACTAGCCAGAGAACTGAGTATCCACAGAAGCTTGGTCTAATACTTCATTTCTGACAGGTTTTTGCTGTAAGTAAGCCACAAATCTGCTTAGAGTATAGGTTTTACATAAGCTGTTATGTAACCCCTGTGGTATTAATATTGTTATTTTGTTACTGTCAAAATGAAACACACTGAAACTCTTGGCCCAGTGCTCTACTCCTCATTGGAACATTTCAGGTCAAAAGTCAGAGGTTAACTCCTAGTGCTTGGAAACCCACATGGATTAGTTGTAATTTCCATTCCATGGTGGATTCAAAGCAACAGAAAGAAAAATGGGTCAGATGAGCTAAACTCACAAATCCAAAAACAAAATATGACTGCGCAGAACAATGCAAGTGATGTAACGTTTTTCCGGAAAGACCCTTTGTTTTCCTCTGACAGAGGAAAAGGACATAATTAGCTCCAGAAATATCTTCGTCATTTAAGTACTGTTTGGTTTAATTCTGCATTGTTTATAATATGTCTTAGTCATAGTCATAACTAAAAAAAGGTGAAATTGTGTTCATCTGTAGCATGCATGGACTAGGCTTTAAAGGGCGAGAGGGCTGCCTCGGCGGCTGAAGGGAAAACTGGCGGATATGTTTCAGCGGTTTACCAGGCCTCTCTGACCCCTGGCCCTGCATTCCTGAGAGGGATAACATTCACTAGTCAAGCAGACTTCTGACATGTCCACAGTTTGCTAGTCTATGTTTACATTTCATAATGAATTACCCTAAGAATGGTGTGTGTGTGTATGTGCACAGAGGTTAAGATTTAGGTGTGTGAATAGTATTAAATTAGCAACAGTAATACTCAAGTCTATATAAATATAACACAATAATAACAATAATAAGACAGTAATGTGTGTGTGTGCGTGTGTGCGTGTGTGTGTGTGTGTGTGTGTGTGTGTGTGTGTATGCGTGTCTGACAGCGAGTGGCTCTCAGGTGAAGCTGGAGAATCTCTCCCCTATGACAGAGTACACTGTTTCTGTTTGGCTGAGCCGCAAGGGGCCTGGAGGCACCGGCTACCCAGGACCTGAAGCTAACTTCTTCACACAGATGCTGGGTAATACACACACCCCCCCACACACACACACGCACCCACACCCACACACGCACACACACACACACACTCACTCTCACACATTCATACAATGAGTTTCAATATAATAGTATATTCAATATAATACAATATTATGTCTTTCAAGCATTAGTTCATTTGCTTTACATCTAGGATACTGAGTATGGTCCAGGTGTCTAAAAATGTCCAAAATGAAGTAGAATTTGACATGATAACAATTTGTCTTCAAACTGCTTCACTAAACCAATCTTACACTCATTCAACAAATATCTGCAAAATATTTTCCAACAGAAGTCAACATTACAGTTAGCAATAACAGGAAAGTGAAAGTAAACTGATGGAATTCCACTACAGATGTGCGTCTCCCCGTAGGGGTCAGGCTGACCCCGCTGAACCAGACCTCCCTGGCCTTGACCTGGAATGCCGCCCCGGCTGCTGCCCTCGCCACAGATGACTGGAGCTATGAGGTGGTATGCAGGCAGGTTGGGGCAGCGGAGGGGCTCGTGCGGAGCTTTCGCCTGCCTGCGAACTCCACAGGCACCCAGCTGGGGGAGCTCCATCCCCGGCAGCTGTATCAGTGCAGCGTGAAACTGAGCGGCCGGGTGGCAGACCCGTGCCACACCTCCATTACTGCTTGGACGCTCAGCGATGGTAAACAAGGGCTCTACCCGACTCTAAGCACAGCTCCTGGGAATACTGAAATTTAAAGCCTAAACATTTCAATTCAAACACTAAAGCTTGAGTGACATTTTCTAGCACCTCCTTTAGCTCCACCCACTTCTCTCCTTCAAACCAGAACTACCCCCTGCCCCGACTGATGTGTTCGCTTCCAACATCACCGACTCCTCCGCCATCATTACCTGGGCCATCGCCGAGGGCCACTCCATCTCCAAGGTGGTCATCCGTTATCAGGAGATGGAGAATGACGACTACAGACAACAGGTGGAGCTGGCAGTGCAGGTGGAGCAGAGGAACATGCACTTTCAGCTGCGAGGGCTCAAGCCTGATGCGGACTATCTGCTGGAGCTCTGGTCTAAAAACAACATAGGCGAGAGCCAGGAGAAATTGCCCATCAGTCTGAGGACACTAAGTGCAGAAGAAAACTTTCGTGAGTTGTCCCCCCCCCCCCACCCCCAAACACACACACACACACACACACACAGACATCGGTCACTAATTTAATATTTTTCACACACCTAAACCTCTCTAAGCGAAAGGAATTCTTTTAGTTCAGTCAGTGTAGAGCTCTCCATTAGAGAAACACATCTCCATTAGAGCTCCAGAGAGCTGGTTCTTTGGTCTGGTGATCTGAGCATGTAGGCTCCCTGGAAGACTACGATTGCTACCCTCAGTCTTTGCTAAACCTCTCCATTAGAAAAGGACCTTTCCATCAGAGACAGGCATCTCGGTTAGAGAAAGACCTCCATTATCCAACGAGCTGAGACAGGTGTTGGGTGCAGGACACTAATCAGAGCACTAAGCAGAGGATTATAGAGGAACGCCAGAAGCTCTAGAGAAAATATCAGTAACTCCATTCTAATAGGAAAAACTGCTCCTGACTTCAGTGAAAAAGCCGTGTGGCTCTGACGTCAGTGAAAAGGCCGTGTGTTTGTGCTTGAGTGATTGACTGCTTTATTAGGCACACTTCTGCATATGTATGATGGCATGATCATGTTGTTGCCTAGGGTCATACAGATGGGAATGTGTATCCCTGTGTGTGTGTATTTCTGTGTGTGTGTGTTTGTGTGTGTGTGTGTGTGTTTGTGTGTGTGTGTATGGGGGTTTGACCATGTGATCATGGTTTAGGGCTGTACGGACTCGGTGCTGATGGGAACCTGCTCTTCTATGCCATCCTGGGCTCGGCTGGCATGACCTGCCTTACCGTCCTTCTGGCCTTCTGCATTATCCTGCAGCTCAAGAGAACCTCCTTTCAGAGGCGCATGGTACACACCTTTTATAACAGCCTGTGTGTGTGTGTGCGTGTGTGTATGATCAGAGAATCAGAGAAGTGACTCCTCTGTTCTTTCTTCATGCCTGTTGTTTACCAGAGGCCTTTACAAACATCCTCAATGCCCTTGATTTGATTAAATTACCAAAGTTGAATTGAATCCTGTATTCACACCCGTTTCCTGCACGCCACCTCTAACCTCAGAGGGAGGAACCAGTGGTCCAGTTCAGCTCAGGATCCTTGACCAGGATCAAGAAAGCAAAGAGCTCCTCCCAGGCTGTGCCATACCCCACGCTGGAGTGGAGCGACATCAAGTTCCAGGATGTGATCGGAGAGGGAAACTTCGGCCAGGTGCTGAAGGCCCGTATCAAGAAGGACGGCCTGCGCATGGACGCCGCCATCAAGAGGATGAAAGGTCGGCCGAGGCCAGCGGAGGCGCATGCTGTCGTAGGGCTTTAAACGTAGCAGGACGGGTGGTGTGATGTCAGCTGGCGCAGGTGCACTGTGCTGTCTTGTTGCCATGGAATCCGTGCGAGTGCTCTTCACTTGCCCCGTGTTTCAGAGTACGCGTCCAAGGACGACCACAGGGACTTTGCCGGGGAACTGGAGGTGCTGTGTAAACTGGGACATCACCCCAACATCATTAACCTGCTGGGAGCCTGCGAACACAGAGGTACGAGCCCCACTATGGCCTTCCCCCAACCTTTCGCGCTAAAAAACCTCAGCACGGTAACCCCCGGGGCCACGCCCCACCCCCTTCCCATCCCCACAGGTTACCTGTACCTGGCGATCGAATTCGCTCCACACGGCAACCTGCTGGACTTCCTGCGGAAGAGCCGCGTGCTGGAGACAGACCCTGCCTTCGCCATTGCCCACAGCACGGCCTCCACTCTCTCCTCCCAGCAGCTGCTACATTTCGCTGCCGACGTGGCCCGGGGCATGGACTACCTGAGCCAGAAGCAGGTGGGGGTGGAGAACATACCTCCCTGTCGATCAGTGCCTCGTTCAGCGTTTGCTGATGTCTGCCAGGTCACTAGGACAGGAAAGAGATTGCCAGCTACAGAAGAGAGCTGTTGTAACTAAATGGGGTAAAAAATTAAAAAAAAGGAACTTAAAACAATAAGCAAAACCACAAACAACACTTTGGAGTTTGGGAGCGAAGCGCTCCAGAATAGGCAGGGCTGCAGCAGAGACTGTGTGTGTGTGCTGTATGAGACTTTGTGTGAGGTGGTTCGATGTGATATTTCTTTTTCCGCATTGAAACGTGGCCTGCTTGTAGTTCATCCACCGGGATTTAGCAGCCAGAAACATCCTGGTGGGGGAGAACTTCATAGCGAAGATCGCTGACTTTGGCCTCTCACGTGGTCAAGAGGTGTACGTGAAGAAGACCATGGTAATGTCCTGACGCACCCGTTAGTGCACACAGTCCTGCTTTGTTATGATAATCGATAGTTCACAGATGATGAGCTGGTTGAGATGGACCTGCTGTTTCTCGCGTTCACAGGGCCGACTGCCTGTACGATGGATGGCCATCGAATCTCTGAACTACAGTGTGTACACAACCAACAGTGACGTGTAAGCTTCTGTTGTGAATAAGTGGTATTAACTGTACTTATGCTGACCTTGAATGCAAGTTGGAGTATTATTATATTGGTTTGAGGATGAGATGGTCAAGCTTTTCTCTCTCTCTCTCAGATGGTCATATGGAGTACTTCTCTGGGAGGTGGTGAGTTTAGGTCAGTTCTTTTAAAATTGATTGAGATTTCACACATACTTTTAGCAAAGATAGTCGGAGTAGAATAGGGCACTCCTAAAAGGGCCCTTGTTAAACATGAATGTTTCCATTAAGATTAGTGAGAATGGGGAAAGTGATGTTAAGATGTGAAGGTAATGTCTCTAGGGAGAGTGAAAGTAACGTCTCTGGGGAGAGTGATGGTAACATCCCTGGGGAGAGTGATGTAATGTCTCTGGGGAGAGTGATGTAACGTCTCTGGGGAGAGTGATGGTAACATCCCTGGGGAGAGTGATGTAACGTCTCTGGGGAGAGTGATGTAACATCTCTGGGGAGAGTGATGTAATGGAACTGTCGGGAGAA
This sequence comes from Electrophorus electricus, assembly GCF_041902795.1. Lineage (NCBI taxonomy): Eukaryota > Metazoa > Chordata > Actinopteri > Gymnotiformes > Gymnotidae > Electrophorus > Electrophorus electricus. Next base: position 27,058,833 of record NC_137504.1, on the reverse strand, counting down.
GGATGATAATGGAAATCTGGGTTGGTTCTGGTTTGCAGGTGGCACACCTTACTGTGGCATGACCTGCGCCGAGCTATATGAAAAACTACCCCAGGGCTATCGGCTGGAGAAACCACTCAACTGTGACGATGAAGTGTAAGTGTATGTGTGTATTGGGGGGTAAAAAAAAAAAACTTAGGACAGGCATACTGTCAGCCAATGTTTTCAGAGTTAAGGGTTAAAAGAGCTGAGATGTATGGCATCTAAAGTTTCCTTTATTCCTCTCTCCTGCATCCTCTCACCCTTCTTCTATCCCTCACTCCCTCTCTTTCTCCCACTCTCATTCTATCCCTCTCTATCCCTCTCTCCCTCTGTAGCTTTGAGCTGATGAGACAGTGCTGGAGGGAGAAGCCCTATGAAAGACCCTCATTTGCGCAGATCCTGGTGTCTCTCACTCGCATGCTGGAGGAGAGGAAGGTGAATCAGACAGAACACACCACAGCATGCGTTACACAGCACCACACACACACACACACACACACACACACACACACACACACACCACATAGCAAATACACACAACACACAATATACCCAGCGTTTTATACAGCACCACACACACACACACACACACACACACACACACACACACCACACAACACAGTACACACAACAGCACGCGTTACACAGCACCACACACACAGCACCACACACACACACACACACACACCACAGCACACATTACACAGCACCACACAACACAGTACACACAACAGCACGTGTTACACAGCACCACACACACACACACACACACGCCACAGCACACGTTACACAACACCACACAAAACAGTACACACAACAGCACGCGTTACACAGCACCACACACACACACACACACACACACACACACACACACACACACACACACACACACACACACCACATAGCACATACACAACACACAATATACCCAGCGTTTTATACAGCACCACACACAACACAACACAACACAGTACACACCGCAGCACACATTATACAGCACTGCACACAAAACAACACAACACAGTACATTACATAACACAATACACACAACACTATGCACACTATATACTATATACCACAGCATGTTACACAGCACTACACACAACACATTACAAAGCACAATACATGCAACACACTATATACACAGCACATTACACAGCTCCACATACAACACACAACACAACACAAAGCATACTGCACATTACATATCCCTTTACATGGCACAACACACAGCACAATGCACAACCTAAGAAAATGTTATTTACAAAATTATGTTGTTAAAAAAAACAAAAATATAAAAACAATACAGTACACAAAACAGAATTCAATACAATACACAACACATAGCATAGATTTACACATAACATAACTCAGTCCAATCCAGCTCATTACATAGTACTATACACAGCACAACACACAACATGATACAATGTGCAGAAAAACACCTTACACTGCACCACATGCAAAACAACTGCTTGCATGTACTAAATGGCTGCTGTTTAGATGTGCATATACCTTTTTTTTTTTTTTTTAGGAATAAATGGATATGTAATGATTGACGTTTTCTGTTCAATGTAGTGTGAAAATGGTAATGCTGTTTTCATAAATATTTCATGTCCTGAAGTGGCTACAAATGGCTAACTTCACCCATCAGGCGCGCTTTTAAACACTGCCCCCTGGCGGCTGTATGCAGTGTTGCAGAGTAAGGTGTACAGTAACTGTCTCCTCTCCCTCCCCAGACGTATGTGAACACCACGCTGTATGAGAAGTTCACCTATGCTGGCATCGACTGTTCGGCTGAGGAGGCAGGCTAAACGACGCAGCGGGGGCGTGCTGGGCTACTGCCTCCTCCCCAACCTCCTCCCCCACCCAACGTGGTGGAGGCACGGTGGTGGTGTGGATCTGGCATGTGCTGGATATGTATCATAAAGTTGTCAAGGTTTATGCAATCCTCTGATCGGGATTCACGGACTACAGTCTTTTTGCACACATTGTGTATTCCTGTTATATAATGACAAACAGAAAAAATATCAGTTCATATGTCTAGTTTATGTTTAGTCTAGTTTATCATCCTGACCATGGCTGTAAAATAGTTGTGTCAAATGGGCATGTAATATTGTTGTTAATGTGAAAATGGGTTGGTCTGAAAGACAGAGAGACAGTGACAGTGAGACAGTATTAAACAATAAGCCTAAACTGTAGATGTATATTACAAATTCCAAGCTGCAGATAGCAGACTTTTTGTTTGATGGACTAAGCTTTGAAGAGCTGTGTGTAGAATATTCATACTCGCAAGACTTTTTAGGGACCAATAAACTTGTGAAATACTTTTATTATGGTGAGTGCATTATTGCACATTGGGAAATCCTGGTTTTGGAATAAATCAACAGGGTGGCAGGCTAAATAAATACATTTGAGAATTGGAGAAGAATGTACATTCACTCATGCACATTCACTCTCACTCACACTCTTTCAGTTCAGTTCAGTGAGATTTACTGTCATGACCATATTAAGTTACAGTATTGTCAATCATTAAAACAAGACTGAACATTAAGGATCATTAAAGTGAATTTAAGAAAATATGCAAAAGCAGAAAATATCAGAAATTGTAACATTAGACAATATAACCTCTATTAATAAGAATATTTACTATGTCTCTTTTTTAAAGAGTTGGGCAGGACATTACATGCGGTCTACATTCAGTTGTGCTGTTCAGTGTTGCAGCCTGTAAAGGTAAAACCCCTCAACCTGGTTCAAACTGCACTGGAACAGGGCTGGAGTGTGCAGATGAGTCTGTGCAGTTTTCACTGCATTTAAATAAGTTCCACTGGCAGTGCATACCAGTACCATCCCCGCTAGTCTCCACGACTCCGTTAGGCTGGCTGACGTCTCAGAGTTGCAGGGCTGTTTTGCAATAAGCAGGAAGGCATGGAGACCAAACCCAGGACATGCTGGCACAGGCAACCAGTAAGAAACAGAAGAATGTCAGTTTCCAAGAAGATGAAGATCATTGTTTATTTTGTAACTTGTATAAAGTGGCTTCGTGCTACAGTATGAAGCAAATACAATCCAAGGTCACACTGAAGTGTCCAAATGTAAACATGTAAAAATGTTGCTTTGCTTCCTTTTTTGAATAGAGTAATTCAGAGTAATCCATGTGAATTACAGCTACAGGAGAAAACTAGAGCAGATTCTAATTAAATTCAGACAACCCATACAGTGCCTAAACTGCAAAACAACAGCTATAGTTATCAGAGAGACCACTTTAAAAGCTCTCTCAACACTGGTGATTTTATTGTGTACAGAGACAAAGTTAAAGTAGTGTCATCCTCCATTGTGAATCCATGCAATACTCCAATTACAGACCATTTACAACACGTGTAGGTGAAGAAAAAAAGTGACTAGTAAACTAGTAACTTTCACCTCTGCATATCTAGTGGAGACTTGATCTATTGAATAGTGTAGATATTGCTTTTTTTCCTGTGTGATCTTCAGAGTAACATAACAGTTGCACAATTTAATGTTGTGAAAGTCTGTCAAAGTGGGTGTGGTGAATTTGTCTGTCAGACAGCCTTGCATTCAACAGGTGTCACCTCTGTATTCACGCAAGCTTTCATCATTAATGCAAAACAACCAGAGTTGAAGGAGGTGCTTTTTGAAGGTGGTCTTAAAAGCACCTCCTCCCACCAGCATCCATCACAGTCTGTGCAGGGGTTCCCCTGGATCAGTGTGCCCTTCTCCAAACTCTTACCGCCACAGTTACGGCTAAATCCTCCCATGCTGATCTCAGACCAGCCCCTCAGTGCTCGGCTTCGGTGATCTCCCTCCGTGCCATGATCAAACACACGTCATACACGCGGAAAGCAGCGAAGCCCGTTGCGGCGAAGCAGACGGTGCCCAGGACATACCACCAGTTGAAGAAGGCAAACGAGACGCCCTTGGCCAGGCAGTAGAGGCTGAAGCACGCCAGCGCCACCACGGAGAGAATCTGCACGCACACGGGTGGCCCACATGACGTCGCCGCCGTCACCTCATCCCCCATGGCTGGGCCACAGCGCCACCTTCAGTCCACACACGGGAACGCGATCCAGGACATCGCTTCACAACACGCCACGGACCAGAAATTCCCAAATCCACTTCATGGCAAGCGACAGCAAGCGATCTGGATTCTCTCGAACTTCTGGGAGGACGAAGCAGCGTCCTCAGATCTTAGACAGTACTGTGTATACGGAAAAGCCTTATATACAATTCGGATTAAGAATATAATCTTATCTGTCGCAAAATCACTTCTCTAAAATCAGCGAAGTTAAATCTGAAGGTCTAATCTGACTGTGAAGGAGCAGAGGGGTCTTCTTAAATACCCCAGAAGGGATTATGGCTGGGCTAATCTAAGCACACAATCTAAACACACGATTCACAATTGTGAGCCCTTGTGCTGATCCACTATTGACCTGCAATCACAGGCAGTGTTTCTAATAAAGAGCTTAGAGGTGAGACAGGGGAGATTTGGAGATTCAAGACTTAAATACTAGAGACATTTGCTTCAGGGCACGCACGGTAGAACATTAGTGGCTGGGTCCACTGGGAAGATTTTTGTAATGCAGGACATTCAAACACATTCATTTCTTTCACTTTAATCTCTATATTTACAAAAAGGAATATAAATGTATTTTTAAATGTTTTGTTTTTATATGCTTTTATCTATGATCTATAAGTAAACCTAAATGAAACTTTATTCCATCATTATGATGAATTGGATTCTGTTTTTAAATTAAGCAGATTTTATTTGGCCAGAGGATCTTCTACTTCCTGCCATCATTTTTCCTCCCAGGCATGACAGTAGCTGTTGAAGACCTGCTGAACTGTTAGAAAGACTTGAGGTAAACAAGGTAAACAAGGTAAACAAGGTGTCATTTTTCCAACATTCAGCAGGAGGCTTTTAGTACAAGTACAACCTCACACATCTTTAAGCGGTTAGAAAATAAATCCTTAATCCAAAGTTTATTGCGTCAGTTGGTGAATGTACAAACTAAAGATACATAATCTTAAGAGTAAACTGAAACTGATAATGGGAGAACAACAGTTCCCAGTATACAAAAAACCCCCAACAAAAAACAAACAAACAAAATCCCCCCCCCCCCCCCCCCCACACACACACACACACTCACACACAGTCTGAGGCTGGCTCTCTATGTTGTTTAAAGACAATGTCTCTTATTTAAAAAATACATTAAACAGATGAGTTGAGCTGAATTAAACAGGACGCTGGTGTGGACACAAAACTGGTCACTACTGTGGTGGTTCATGAACAGGAAAGTTGAGTGACTTATTGCATAGTGACAGCACAGTAAAAGAGAAGCTGCAGATGACACAGCCATAACAAAGTGTGTGTCAATCTCTCTCTCTCAAACCCACATACAACTACCATTCCACACCAACAGTTACTGCGCTTAAGAATATAAAAAATGCACTGCAGAAGGTTCAGAAAAGGAAAGAATAGTCTGTGTAATGTCTCCAACATGCAGTCCATCTGTAGTTTGTAATTTCCCTTGTTTTACCCAGTCCAGCCACTGTGTATGCGCCAAACCCCAGACCCCACAACACCTCCACCGGACACGACCCGCTATCACTCAAATCTGTTTGTAGTGAAACCACTGCAAAATACACCGAATTTCAAGTCATTAAAAACATTCCACTTAGCATTAGCAAACTATGAACAATTTTTAGATGAAGAGAAAAATCTAGCATTTGGCAGTCTCTACATGCTATAAATCATTTTATGTACACATAAAACATTATTGTCAAATATTTGTGTGAAAATGAGGGTGTAAATAATTTATTCACAACTGTACTCTAGTAGAAATTAGGAATTAAATGCATTATTTCAGCTAAAATACAATTATCCCCATATCATGCACTGCAATTGCATTGTTACCTCATTTTATTCTCCTCTAAGTGCACATTTCTGAACCTTAGTTTGTTTTTGCCTTTAAATCGCAACCTTGAGGACAATCCTGGCAACACAATGTGTGGTGCGTGCTACTTTTCACCACAAAGCGGCGCTGCTGTGCTCCGCGAGCATTAGTGAACGTTAGTGTCCTCTCCACGAGCGTTTCTTGTATGGAGGCACGTGTTGGGTTTGCTTTACACTTTCTTGTTGCAACAGACTTTGTGTCACACTGTCTGGCTTAGCAGCAATGTCCTCGCAGTCCATGGGTCTTTTTCCGGTGTTGCTTAGACATTCACAGCCACTTGCAACAAGCTGGATTCCGTCTCCACAGAGAAAACGTCTTTCAGGACGTCAGCAGTCTGACAGGGGCCGTGTCACAAGCTGTTCAGTGACACATCCGTGATGTCATCTCCTTCTGGAATCCCCCCCCCCCCCAAAAAAAGGCATTAGTGGAACATGGTGCATTTCAGTGACACCACGGGCAACGATGGTTATACATTTCAAACACTATACTCTTAACTCGGAGTAAGCTTGCCAGGGGATTGGTTCAAAGACTGATCCAACAAGAACAATATATGCTTTTAGAGAACGCCCCTGCTAACAATACTCTTCAGGAGTGGATATCATAAAAACTTTTTATACAAATGTATATTATGTGTGTCTTGTGCTAAGGAGTGCTAATATCTCAGTTCAGTTCATCTTTTTCTACCCTAAAGGGATTTGCTCAATCATGTGCGTTTGCCAGTGGTGTTTGCTGGTGTATGTTTGTCTAGGGAGGTTGTGTGCAGGTCTGGCCACCATCTCCAGCAGAGGAACTACGATCTGGCACTGCACCAGAGAGCTGAGCCCAACCTACTGAGGGTCATGATTACCCTCTCAAGGTTACACACACACGCACACACACACGCACAACCCTTACCACTGAGTGATGGCACATTTCCTGCTATGAACACGCAAACACATAAATGCACACAGTGACACACAGTCTCACACGCACAGACTCACACACACCTCAAAGATGAGACTAAATCCCATTTTTGTCCACAGTACCACTTAAGGAAAAACCAAAAAATAATATTCGTGTCCCAGGAAAATGAATATACCAGTTTGACCAAAAAACGGCAACATCTGTCCAAAACATAAAACATACACTAGAGCTATTCATCTTTTTTGGACACGCCAAGCCACTCGGCATCATGGGACCTGTAGTTTTGGCTTATTTCCCAGCTACTTGTCTTTAGAAGACCCGAGTTCCCACTTCCCTGCTTTGTTATGAGGAGAGCTCATGATGAGCAAGAGAAAAAATCCGTCTCCCATACATCCTCACTTTTTCTCTCATACACAATATGACATTTTATACATATATATGCCATACAAATGCTTATGCAACAGAATACAGTAAAGCCAGCAGAATATTACTGTAACTAAATGAATGTTTGTTTCATACACTCACAGTAATGATTGACTTTCCAGTCTTTGTTTTTAATTACTACATAGCAAGGTCTCGACTTACAAGTTGACTTGCAAGACAGATTTTTTTCTGACTTTTACGTTACAGAGTTAAGCAACTGTAGATGAGTATATCAGGCAGCATTATTTTTTATATCGTTCCACAGGAGGAGCAGGAAGTGAGTGAACAGGAGGGTGTTTAATCTGCTTTTAACCTTGACTCCTTTTTTAGAATATAGTCCTCTGATTGGTACAGGGTATTTTGAGCTCCAGTAATTCTTGATGTCTCTGGGCAAACCTCTGTCTCTGTGTGTGTGTGTGTGTGTGTGTGTGTGTGTGTGTGTGTGTGTGTGTGTGTGTGTGTGTGTGTGTGTGAGTGTGAGAGAGAGACGATAGAGGAGGGGGATTCTAATAGACACTATTAAGACTTTATAACCTCCTGTCAAATTTTTTTTTCCTGGAAAATTCTGGTTAGTTGTCTGGGATTTTGCAGACTACCCAAGTAGGATTTAAACCACAACATCTCTGTTGCCCAAGGGCTGTGACTCACTCACTCCTTGCAGGAGGCCCCGCCCACCTGCCCCACCCCCTGCCACTCACCAGCGGCTCAAGCTCCTTGCGATCTATGAGGTTGAGTTCAGTGCAGAAGTAGTAGAAGTGCTTGTAGCATGTGTTGACATGAGCCTCCGCCCCCATCAGGATGATACGGTCAAAGTGGTGGATATAGACATGCACGAAAACCCTGAAGAGACGACACAGGATCTTCTTACAGATCTGGATGAAGTTCTTGGGGAAGGGGATTCCTGAGAGAGAGAGAGAGAGAGTGGGATATTCTGATATTTATACACTCTTGATTAATTGTAATCAATCTCAGACAAGGATATTATGCACACACATAAACGAACACACATGCACGGAGGCACGAACACGCACGACCACACACACATCTCCCTTTAACTTACACAGTGCTTTTGGGGTCTCTGCACTATAAAAACACCTGACCCCACACCAACAGAGCAGCTCTGATTCTCTGATTGGTGCAGACTATGCTGGAAGTAACCTCCGAGACTGGACCTGCCTGGGCTTGACTGTGCAGCAGCACCAGCAGCAGCACCAGCCTTCTGCAAAAACAGGATGCTGTAAGTGCAACCCCACTCGAGCCTACGCAAAAGGAAAACGTCTTCTCCGACAGGTGTTGTGAGAAGAAAGATGATAAAAAGCTGAGTCTGCAGCCCGTAGAAAAGTTTTCTAGAGTGTAATGTTTGTGTGTGTGTGTGTGTGTGTGTGTGTGTGTGTGCGCGCGCGCGTGTTCAGCTGTTCTGAGCTGGCCAAAAACCTCAGTAAGGGCAGATGTCTCCTCAGATCGTGAAAAACTGTGGAGTATTCGGGGAATTCCAGATGTTTCCCGTGTGGGCGCATTCATGTTTAATCCATAATGTTCATAACATTCAACAAAACAGTGCCATTTTTCACCGCACAACTCCCAAACAAAATCTGAAGGCTACAAGAATCATTTGAGAGGATCATTTCCATGGGAAGTAGCCGTGCACGTCCGTTTTTGTGTGTCCGTGTGTAGGTAGAGAATGGAGCTGAATTAGAGGCCATTGTCACTCAGACAAAGGCTCCTTCAAAGCCGCTCACTGCTGTATGAAACGGTCTCTGTGTTCATGCAGCCGGACACTCCACAGAGCGCTTCAACCAGCACTGGGAGCTCGCTCTTATTCAGCTAAACCAAAATATAAGCATGCTGACAGCACCTTGCCATCTTACACAGGGCCGAGAGCTTAAAAGGGCAAACGCGCTTTGTTGGCTTGTGTAATGTGCTTGGTGCTAAATTGCAAACGTGCCATGTGGTGAGAGCCTTTATAGAGGGATCCACCGCACCAACCAGGCAATCATTAGCATTAGCATCTGTGAGAAAACGGAGCTCACCAGATGGCTTCAGTGAGGCCCGGCGGGTTCTGTCTCTCAGGGCAAGATGGACGTTTCTGCTTACTTCAACGTCTGGGTTGCACATCTATCTTTCTTAACACTCTCAGTTCACCACGGCATCTTCATGTCATGTTATCTTCCAAAACCTACTGACTTGGCCCTCTCAATGGATATGCTTACAGCTGAAATACATTTCCCATTATCCTCCACAGCTCCCTGGTCTTCAGTTTTGAACAGGGTGCATGCTCTTCTCTGCCAAACATAATCCTCACTATTTGGTAAATTGTTATGTAAGCCCCACATTTTAATTTGTCATCTGGAGATAGTGTCACAGATTCATACAGGCCCCACTCCATAACAAGTAAGTTTTCTCACTGGCTATAGAAAAGGCAAACCTCCTCCCAATGTGTGCAAGTCAGGTGTTCCACTCAGTCAGCTCAAAACTCAGAAATGATCAGAACACTTGCAATCAAATGAGAACCGTTTCTGAACTGACAAAAAATGAGAACCATTTTGGAACTGACAATGAATTTAATTGAGAACTGTTTCTGAGCTACCGGTGAATTAAATGAAAACTGTTTCTGAGCTGTTTCTAAACTGAGCTTCCCACACCAGTAACCGCATCTGTGTCTCCCTTGTGAGGGATTGCACTGCGCACCAAAGAGATCAGTCGTTCCCTTAATCTGCCCTGATAATCTCCCATGATACAGAGTGACCCACAGATTACTGTGTACGTGCCTGCACGCGCACACACACATGCACGCACGCACGGACACACGCACGGACACAGTAGCTCCTGTGCTGGATGTTGCTGAGGGGTGAAAATGAGGTGACTGCCTTCAGCTTTACTTTGACTGATGGGATCCTCACATGACTGTGGAGGTCATGGCACAGTCTGACTCACACATAATGAGCACTTGTTTAAAACTAGCACTCACGCTTGAGGGTGTACAACCTTGCAGCTTGTGAGATGATTTCATAACACAACCAAATGACAAGCTCTCTGAAGGCCAAAACAGAAAGCATTTAAACCTCACATCAACTCATAGCCAAATTAATTTTCTCACAATAAGGCCTTTATGTCATCTTTGACATGATGTTACACAAGTAGAATAAAAACAGGCAGAGGTTTTTCCTGCAACAAATAAGTGCGCAAGTACAATATGAGGGTAGTTTCACCATAAGAAACCGAGGGAACAAGAGAGAGAAAGAAGGACCTAGCATAGGACCTATGGTGTCTGATATATGAGAAAGTAAGGAAAGGCTCAAAGCAGGAGAACAAGTGGGTGCTGCTTAGCATAACCTCCAGCAGACATACTAACAGCACTGTGAACTACATTTCCCACAGTCCTCCTCAGCTTCTGGGCCCTCTGGTGAGTTATTCGGTGTTCAGGTTTGTGGATCAAAACGTGATAGAAAAAGGAAACAAGCTGCCTTGTGGCATGCAGAGTGAACCTTCGTCTTCTACTTCCTCACATCTCCTTGGCATGTGAATCCACAAACCCAAATGTTTCACATCAGACCAAATGTGTTTACATTCTGACACTAAGCCAGAGTGAATGTGTAAAGGGTAAAACATTAAAACCTTAAACCTCTTGTGCAATTCTATATTGTGTCTTATTCTTATTAGTTTGTCACAGAAATCTTAAAAATGTGTACACACACGTGTGTGAGAGATAAAGGCCATAAACCTTGTGGATCTGAGAGACAGCGAGAGAGAGAGAGACAGACAGAGAGAGAGAGAGAGCCCTAATATGGCCTTTATTTCAGATGGAAAAGGAACTAGCTATTGACCCACTTTACACATCACTCACTGTACGAGAATCCAGGCCAGTATGTAAGACAAAGACAGGTGGAGTCTGAGAGCATCTCGTATCTGTTCTGGGACAAGACATGCAGGACATCACACACTATGTGATATTTGTTATAAAACACAAGCAAGTGTTAAATCCCCAATCTACAAGGATAAAATCATAGTTCAAACATTTAACACGGATCTGTCTTGTGCACGAGAGGATCCGATTGCAAAATACTATAGCAATACTACAGTAATTCTACAAATACTACACTACTACAGACTGAACCTTCATCATTTAAACTTAAAGGACTAGTGAAGGAGGAGCCCATTTCAGTACAAGTCCCAGACCCGCCACTCTCTTGATTTGGCAGACTCACAGTAAACAGATGGTTGTGTGCCTATTTGTGTATGTGCATATGCATGGTTATGACTGTGTGTGTGCACGGTTATCTGTGTGTGCATGTGTATGTGCAGGTGCATGACTGCTGTGTGCAGGTGTTTTGGCACCAGGTGTCATTGCCAAAAGGGGAATGAACCCTCACCCTTCTGATAGCCTTCTGATAGGCTGTCTTCGCATTCTGGAACAACCCAATCAATCATCATCAACCTTTTGTTCTTCGGCCAGTGAGTATTGAAATAAATCTACACTGTGCTGCTACCCTACATTCAGAAAATCCCTCACACCAGATCTGTCCCAGGAGGACTCCCAGTTTAGACTCTCTCCAATTTAAAGGGATCCTGCAGTTTTAAGTTTCTCAACATGAAAACCAAACAGCACTCCATATGGCACAGAAAGCAAGACATACCAAGTCCACTCCTGATGTACGTCACCTTCCAACTGTTAAAAACAAATCTGTGGTACATGGTTTAAACTTCTTGTAATCTGAAAACATCATGCATCAAGTAACAGATCAAGAGCCCCTAAACACTCCTTTTAAACTGGCAAATCTTTACACCTGCCCCTTTGAACTAAAACAGGTCAGCTAAAAGCCAGAACATGTGTGTCAGCAAAGGAGAGAACCGTGTGAACGAGTTGCAGACCAGTGCCCCAGGCCTAAAGAATGAAAGTGAGTTAAGAACTTTTATGAATTACTGCATTCTGTATGTGTCAGTACAACAAAGCATCATCATCAGAAACCTCTAGTACAAGAGACATGCAGTGACATGGAAGGAGGAGAAGGAGAAAGAGAGAGAGAAAGAGAGAGAGAGAGAGGGAGAAAGAGAGAGGGAGAAAGAGAGAGCGAGAGAGAGAGAAAGAGAGAGAGAGGAGAGGGAGAGAGAGAGAGAGAGAAAGAGAGGGAGAAAGAGAGAGAGAGAGAGAGAGAGAGAGAGGGAGAAAGAGAGAGAGAGAGAGAGAGAAAGAGTGTGTGAAAGAGGGACTGCAAGCTGCTTCTTCACACTTGCATATGAGGCAGATGTAGGTACACTGGGATCCTTGTTAACATTACAGTAACAATGTTTAAATGTACAACAGAACAACGCAATCATTCTGACATGCTGGGGTGCGAATATAACTGACTTGTTATCTACCATTTTATCTAAGCCATGTTTCATGTTTCACTGGGTTCAAATATCTGTTGTCATGCGTGGTGCTAGCGGGGGGCGTGGGGGCATGGTACCTTCACCCTTAAGCACGACCACTCTCACCTGCTGCTGATCTAACCAGAGGATGAAGAGCCTAGCAGACCTCGGAGGCTAAGAGCTGGTTGGCTAAACTGCTATTATTTCACTTCGTATATATTCGTATATGTTCATATTTTTGCTTTTCTTGCCATCAAAAGAAAGAGTATACAAGGGGAAAGTGTGAGGAGAAAACCATGTCTGAACAGAAACCAGAGAAAATTATTAAAAAGCTGACAACATGGTTATTCAATTGTGTGCGTGGAATTGACACTTAGGCACAAATTTGGAATTGGAAACTTAACTGAACTTCTGGGGTGAGTCTCCTGGTTTCCATGGTTTCCGTGGGAAGCTATGTGTGAACCACTGCTGAGTGGTTGCTGTTAGAAGCTGTGCAGTGTAACTCCTGTGTCCTGCTTTCTGCCACTCTGAGAACTTTTACTAGTTTGTCTTGCTGGTCAACATATATAAAACTCAAAGAAGGGAACAAAACAGCTTTTTATCCCATAACACACGTCACAGCTTTACAGTGGGATAAATGGGTACAGTTGTTCTCCTGCCAGGACCAAACCTTCAAGCTCATTTCTACAATACACAGCCTGGTAGCTTGATAGGGCCCAAAAGAAGGCAAAGGTGAAATATGCCTCCACATGTCACGACACAAAAAGTCACATCCTGATGACAAACAACTTCCTCTTCCCAAAGGTTGCAGCAAAGCGAGGGGGTGCTCCTAGCGACTGACCTCTTCCCTGAGCGACGCCTCGGACCTGCTCCTGAGCTGTCTGATTCACCCCCAGCCTCCCAAATCCTCTTCTGACATTATAGCAAAAAACATACAACAGATCTCAGCTCAGAATCTGAACTCCACTATTTATTTGCCAATGGAGCACAACGCAACACAGTGTGCTGTGTTCACTCTCTGTCTTTGACCGAGAGTAAATGCAGCTCCTACAGGGGTCATTCTGAACACTGCAGATTAGAATGAGATGAGGGAGAGACTCTTCCTGCAGGGGCTGTGGTGACCTGCACTCCCAGAGACAAGCCTAACATAAAGAGCCAGGCGAAGTCATTAGTCCTTAAGCAGAGATAAGTCTGCTCCACAAAGCTCATCATCTGGTGTCTGGCTCTCCCAGCTCCGTACTGGACATGCGTAGGACACTCAACCCGCTAGGGAAAGGTACAACGTGTGGAGTGTGCAGGGCTCTGGGAAACACAATGCATTACAGCTTTGTAATGTCCTCTCAGTGGTAGCTGGTGCAAAGGCTGTAATCCCTCTCACGGACCGCCGTATACTTTACGCTGTATAAACTTTATGAGGAGAGAGAGACAGGAGGACAGAGAGAAGGAAGGGGGAAGAGAGACCAAGAGGGAGAGAGATAGAGAGATGGAGAGAAAGTGAGAGAGGAGGACAGAGAGAAGGAAGGGGGAAGAGAGACCAAGAGGGAGAGAGATAGAGAGATGGAGAGAAAGTGAGAGAGGAGGACAGAGAGAAGGAAGGGGGAAGAGAGACCAAGAGGGAGAGAGATAGAGAGATGGAGAGAAAGTGAGAGAGGAGGACAGAGAGAAGGAAGGGGGAAGAGAGACCAAGAGGGAGAGAGATAGAGAGATGGAGAGAAAGTGAGAGAGGAGGACAGAGAGAAGGAAGGGGGAAGAGAGACCAAGAGGGAGAGAGATAGAGAGATGGAGAGAAAGTGAGAGAGGAGGACAAAGAGAAGGAGTCACATTCCCACTGGTTTGAGAACCCAACTATTACATATGTGGATGTGGGTTTCCCATCATCCGGAAACAGAAGCAGCCACAAGTAATGCATTTCTTTCTTCCATGGACAACTCATGATTCATTACTGCTGTATTTGCTGTGGTTCTCGTGATTTTTGTTGTACATGGCAGTAAGGCGGGTAAACAGCTATACTGGTTTGGCGATAGGACCCCACCCTTCAGCCACTCGCGTCTCCGGTTCGTTGCTTCCAGATCAGCAAGATTAAGGGGTTAGAACGGCTCCAAGTTTTCTGGCCGGGAACCTGTGATTTTGCGGTGGACAAGCCCGGCACCGTTCGGGATTCTGGCACCAGCACCATGCCAGCGGAAAAGTGCTGAGAGAGAGAGAGAGAGAGAGAGAAACAAAGGGCAAGAGACAGAGAAGGAGAGACACAGGAAAAAGAGAGAAAGGTAAAGGGAGAATTCCTAGCACTGCTGATGTGTGTTGGGCGTGTCATCAAAAATGAAGTGATAAACACAGGCATGAGAAATCCTCAAGGATGCATTTATGCCACTCTGTAGGGTAAGGACCGTGAGAGAAGAGGCCGCAGGTGAACAGAGAGACAGAGAGAGACACTGAGGGTTGGGATTTGGGTTTTGCGACAGCTGCGATGTTTCAGTGGGTTCGTCTCTATCTGGCTGGATGATCTGAGCAGTAGCAGTGTTATTTATTCAGGACAGAGAACAGCACAGTGAGATGCACGGTTCACCCAGCACTGGGGACATCACCTGCCCTCTTGACCTGCACCTTGACATGCCTCAAATCATTGTTATGTGTGTATGTGTGTCTGTGTGAGAGAGAGAGATACACACACCAGCCCTGAAATCTAATGCTTTAAATGTGTATCAATGACACACACGCACGTGAACATTTCAGGTCTAAGCTCCCCCTGCTGACTCCCTAAGCGGTTTACATGTATTGGTTGACATGGAGATTGTACACGAGGGCTTAAAGTGCCACCTAAACAGTCAAAAATACCTCAAAAATACACTGTGTCCAGGTGATGAGGAAAGAAAACCCTCAGTGCGCTCTGGACGAGCCCAGCATGGCCAAGCATGGCCTTAGATAGTGAGCATGCCACCTCCCCGAGTTGGCCGAGCCACTGGAGCCCAACTACACATCTGTGGCACAGGCTGAGTTTATCCCTCAAGCGATATAACTCTACTGTTATTTAATGCCAACACTGTAACATCAGTATGTCGCTGTGTTTTTGGTACGTGTCTGCATTTCAAGCTGCGTTTCTGATTTGTGGCTGTGTGTTCTGGTATGTGGCTGCGTTTGCCCACCCAGTCCTGCACAGCACCATTAAACAGAGACGAAGCCAAATGAAGAGCAAGACTGAGGATGAGAGGATGGGGAGAGAGGAGGAGAGAGGAGGAGAGAGGCTGCAGGGCTGAAGCAGGAAGACCGAGGTGAGGTTGAGCTCAGGTTGCACAGAAGAGGCGCGAGGAGCTGGCCTCCCAGGGATCCGGTGGCTCTGAATAATTGACAGGGCGACAGTGCGATAGTGTCTCGTGGCAGCCATGGCTCATGCCTTATGAGCGCTGTTCAGATGGACAGCACGTTCAGGGGGCAGAGGGAGCTACCAGAGGGTGTTGGTGGGGATGGAGGGTGCTACCCGTCAGAGGGCTACTGGGTGGAGCAGCAGTGGTTAGAGCAGAGTGGTATAACAGTGGAGCACTGCGCAGTGTTTCTGTAATGGATGTAGCCTCAGGGATTGTAATTAAAATGGCAAATATGCTCTTCTCTCTCACTGAGACACTGACAGCAACTGAAAAAAGGATTAAAACAGAGCCTCTTCCAACATCTGTGAAAACAAAAGATAAAAGATCACTTGGCCTGATAGAAGATCTGTTTGTATGAGAAAGAAAGCTGTAAGGAAGTGAATTTGATCGTTCGCTCCTAAAACGGGGCGAGTGGAATGGCAGGTTTGTCCTCTCTCGCTCTCTCTGTTTATTTTCTCTTCTCCTTACTCTATCCCTTCTTCTTCACTTGCTGCATTTCCTTCTCTTTTGCATTTTTTCATATGAGTGCACAGGAATCAACATGCATATGCACTAACATGAACCCAACACACACACACACACACACACACACACACACACGGAGGATAACCTCTTCTACCACAAAAACATGTTCAAAATGAACTGGATTAAATGTATGGTTTTCAAGGTAAACAAGAACTCATTCGGTCTATAGTGTCCCCTGTACAGTGGCATTAACAAGCCAGCAAAGGGAGCTTCTATCACCATGGTTTATGGAAGTACCCTTATAGCAAAAAGTGAGTAGCTGGCCCCAAATGTTGCCAAGACTTCATTTATTAGCAAAACCAGGCATCTATCTGAAGACCAGCACTCAGGCTCTACATCACAGGTGTGTCTGGTGTCTGTTGGGCCTCTGGTCATGCTGAGGTAGTGCTGTCTGACCCACTGTTTCATGTAAGAGATGAAAGACACTCTTCCCTTTACAAAGTGCCCTGTGAAAGCTGGAAGCGAATCACCAGCCTGTAAGGGAAGCCGTCCTGGACGTTTGCTTCTCAGTTCTGTACGAGGGGAGCTTCAGCAGGCTTTGTGTACACGGCCATTTTCAGACAGCACAGGGGGTCATCTTCAAAGAGTTTGAGAAAAGCTGATCATCACATCACCTGCCCACTGTGTGTTTCTCCAGACATAGAAACTGTACCTGCCGTCCCGCTGCTGGTGGGACAGATTATTAGGAGCTGAATGCCTGCGGTGTTGCTTTAAACTTTGTAAATCAAACGCAATTATCACTGAGTACGTGTAATGATCTAAGAATAATTCATGCAGGAGGAATGTCAGTAATTCATTACAGAGCTACTGTAATCTGTAATAACCTATAATACTCTTGTTAGAATCAGCAAACAATCAAATGCAAAGTCTGTTATTTACTGCCATCTTCACATATCAGATGTATGGTTTTGTAGTTTCATCTACTCACTTCTAAGAACATCATATCAGCCAAACTTTACAAACCATCTCTGCTTATCATGTCCACTGCTAATAAAAGCCGTCACTTCCACGGGCAACCCCTTGGAACAGCAGCTAACTCTCTGCGCCATGTGTTATGGGGGCTCACCTACGCTGGTGGGGAATATGTCCTCGTTATTGATCTGCATTTCGATCCAGTCCATCAGCAGGTTCATGTACTGGGGTGCCGGCAATGCTGTGGGCTTCTTGTACTTTTGCTCGTCCTGCCAGCGGTACTCGTAGCGTGGGCCGCCAGACATGACGGGGCAGCTCTTCTCCGTGCAGAACTCGCACACGGTGCCATAGATGAGGTTTATGCGGTTGAAGAAGTCCACCAGGTGCACGGCCACCCAGTCGTTGGGGTCCTCGCCCGGCGGCAGCTGCACGGCTGCCCGCAGGTCCACGCCCGAGTGGAGGGAGGCCTGGGCCCGCTTGTGCAGCTCGAAGCGCTGCGTGCCCGGCTCGAACCTGCGCTTGGGCCGGAAAGTCTTGTCTTTATTGAAGACCTGCTTAAGGGCGATGGACATGGTAGCCGGGGTGGAGCAAAGGGGGGGAGGAGACGGAAGGAGGCCTTCAGTGAAGGGAGGGATGGAGCGATGAGGGGGCTGGAGAAAAGAGAGGGGGAGAGAGAGAGAGAGAGAGAGAGAGAGAGAGCGCAGGAGACGGCAGACGAGTCTCGGGTGTGTGGGTCGGCGAGCGGCGGTGGTGGTGTTGAACACTGGGTTCCTCAGTGGCTGGCGGGCCTCAGCATTGCGGCCATGCTCTCCTAGAAAGACAAGAGCAAAAACAGGTCATACTTTGATGCATGCAGATGAGGCTTCGCAAGCAAAAGTGTGGGGTTGAGTAACTGCGCTGGTTTCCCACATTCAGCATCCAAGAGCATTATGGATAACGCACACAACACTGGGCAGCCATGGCAGAAAGAAGTTAGAGAAGTGGTATGTGTATGCTCAAGTGTGCTGTGCTAACTTGAGTGTGTGTATGAACCCCAGATGGGTTAAATACAGAGAACAATATCCCTAAGGGGATCAGTAAAAAGTCTTCATAACCAGAGGGCAGGTAAGCTAGATCTAGAGCAACATAAGCACTACAGCTGCTCCACTCCCAGTCAAGTCAGGACAAGACAGCTGTGGAATATATGTAATGTTATTAGCATGGCCTCCGGCAGGGCAGGGTGTGCCCCCTCCTACACGCCTGACAGGGTTCTGAGGGAGGCGTTTGTCTGAACACTGGTGCTCTAGGGTCTCTGTGCTGAGAGACATCTGCAGAGTGCGGATGTGTCGTTACAGGATATGCCCAGCATGGGCTTCTCATGAGCTAATACCAAGAGAAAGGGTGGCACCATGAATTTGTGGAGTCCCAGGTCCAAACAGAAGGTTTGCTCAGTCATAAAAGGATTATCGCTTCCTACAGGGAAAACATGCATGTTTCTTTTTAAAGGCTAAATCTATCATAAGGAAATCAAGCGTGTAAAAGCTAGAATGCAAAAATCCCAACAGATTTAGGACAATTATCCTAATGGTAGGAAAAGTCTGAAGAGAAATCAGCACATGCCTTTTGCTTATGTAAACATCATAAATATCATGTACAAAGGACTGATACTATAAAACACAGTACTACATTTATCAGGGTTGTGTGTCATTTTCCCCCACATGATCTGCTTGCGGGACAGACTTACGCCCCAGCAACACTGACATCCAGAGAGAGGTGTGTGTCAGAACAGCATGATGCTGGCTTATGTCGGGCTTTGCAGAGGCAGATTGAGTGGCTCAGTTCCCACGCTGGGAAGCGGTTTATTTTCCACATTCATCCTCACTAAATCCTCATTAGACGTAATGACTGTTTTGACCACTTTTTTTTGGGGGGGGGGGGGGTGAACCCATTACTTTCTGAGGAATAATTCAGTGATGGTTAATGAAAAATCCCCTCCCTTCATTTAAGATGGGAAATAAAAGCAAGTTACATGGATGGGCACAATGACGTGCGGAAAATTGGACAAGAAGTTTCCTGATCTGTTTAACCATTTACACTCCACAGTCCTACCGGAGGGTCCAGAGTCCAATTCATCAATCGTTTAACCATGCACCTTTTATATTAGCTTCAACGTCAGGACTCACAGAATTCACAGAAACTAACAAGTCTGGAGTTTGTCATTAAGTGTACAATATAAACACAAAGCTAGAGCCACAACACAGGCTACATAAGTCTAGAAGTTAAAGTGTATTCCTGGCATTATTTTGGCTTCTCTATGATCTCCTTGACCTTCTGCTTCTCTATGATTTCCTTGACCTTCTGGTCAAACCAGAGGCTTAGGAAGGAAAACACGAGGCTTGACCGGAACAACAAAAGCAGAGCTAATCCAGAAACAGCCCTCCCATTCACAGGCTCGTTCAGGCCCCTTCCCAGGATCCATTTGGATAAGGAGTCCAGGATGTTTCAGTACTTTTCCTAAACCTCCTTACCTGTGGCTGCCTCTGTAAGAAAGCGCTCTGCTGTCCAGAAGTCTGCATGCTGTTCTGCACACAGAACACCACACGAGCCTCTTTCTCAAAGCCTCTGGAGCCTTTTCTCATTCTCAGCGCTCTTTAGTCCACAAGCTCTTTAGAAGAAGACTAAACGAAAACAACAAAGTTTCCATCTGGGTGTCTCTAAGTTTTAATTCACTTTTACTTGGTTTAAGATTTATTTAAACACAGTAGCAAATGTAGAATAATAGCAGCCTTAATGACACTGACAGTACTGGAGAAGTGAGGAAAGACCAGCAGACCTCAGGTGCCGTACTTCCTTTAGAAATAAATGCAGTCAATCAGGAGAAAGAAACAAGAAGAAGGAAAAATTATAGACGAAAGGAGTTCAAAAGCTTACAGTAACAAGAATCATGGTGAATGATTCCTTCTTCTGGCTGGCTGGTGGGCAGGGAGCAGAGGAGGGTGTAGACAGGCACGTCACGTGGTCAGGGCAACAAGACCCACTACGTTTGGATCAAAGATCAGACCCAGCACGAGGGAGACCAAGGTAGAGGTACTGTGTCATGGGGGGCGGGCCTCTCCCATCATGCGACGCCCACTACCTTCGCTACAGTTTAGTTCTCTCTCTGCACACTTCTAAGACTACTACGGAAAGTCAAAGCTCTTGTTGACAAAGCCATAAACTGCACTGTAAAAGCTGATGGCTTGCAAAGATAAAGTACAGCAGAACTACAATTGCAGCCCTTAAGAAGTGCCTAATTCACTTCTGTTTCTTACACTTGAAGTAAGTGTGATATTTAGTGTAATAACTACTTATGTTGATGAAAAAGAGTAAAATAAATTCAATTAAACATGTAATGAGTTTTACAGTATAATGCTGTTCTTGGTAATGCTATTAGTTATATGGAAAACAATTATCTGGTATCTGGTATTAATTGTGTTAATTTACATAACTGATCAAAAACATTTGGGAAATCCCTAATATCTGGAGAGTACAGCCTCTGCTTCTGGTAGTGTTTGCATAGCCATGCTCCTGTGTCTGATGGACTCGTGTTAATGCAAAATCGGTTGGAGAGGGCCTCAAAAGATTTACAGATATGGTTAAGATCCCCACAAAAGGACCCAAGAGTCAACCATCATCCACTTCCAGAAAGAACTGCTTTAGTTTCAAGCCTAGTATTGACTAACAGACACCACACAGGAACCTGAGTATTTTAAAGTCTAGGCTTGTGTAAATGGACAGCCCACATTTTGCTGGGAGCTGCAGCCACGCACAGGGAGGTGTCCACTCCACATTTCTGTTGGCCATCAGAACAGGGTATGTTTTTGTCTGCTCTTTCTTCACTCTGAAGTCTGTCACTGGCACCAGTGCCAAGCCTTAGTTCTGAAATATTCACACAAAGCTCTAGAATAATTACAAAGAGCAATATTTACAAAAAACTACAGAGCTCTGGTATATTTACATTATGCTCTGGAATGTTCACACAAAGCTCTGTTATGTTCATGCAAAGCTCTGACATATTTACACTGTGCCCTGGAATGTTCACACAAAGCTCTGGAATGTTCAGGCAGAGCTCTATGTTCCACACAGTTCTGGAATGTTCAAACAATATTGTGGAATACCTATACAAAGCTCTGGAATATGCACAGAGCTCTGCAAAATTACCCTTAGAGTTCTGGGATGTTCATGCAAAGTTCATTTGAAGTGGTTGATGAAGGATCATAAGGGCTCAAAACGAATACCAAAACGAGTGGATGATGAATGTAGCATCACACCTCCTACACTTGCATTATTCTGTAGAAATAATCACTTTTGAGGCAAACAAATGGAAGCTCACCACTATGCACTGAACTGCAGAGGCTCAGCCAAGCTAACGAAAACCAGAAGTGTGCTGCTAAAAGCTGCATGTTGAAGTGAGGCTGGTGGACTGCAGCTGTATAGTGGGGTTTGCACCATATTTTTATTTAAACACTGGCCTGGTTATACTGGGTGTAGGCAGATTCACAGCTTTTCAGAGCCAAGACTAACTTGTAGTGCACTAAAAACAACATTTTGTACCTGTATGCTAGTATGCTTATTCAGACCATTGAATAAGGCCATTAAAATATTTCACACGAAAAAATTAATTAGCACTGAAACATGAGTCTGGCATGTGTTAATCAATATGTTCACAACATAAAACACCACATGACAACCTTAGTAACCCCCCCCCCCCCCAAATGAATCAGTTGCTACCAGACATTAACCATTGGCAATTTGGAAAATATCAATTCAGTTATAAACTGTGATTTTGAGTCTAGTGATTCTTAAATCATCATGCTGAGTAAAACTTTAGGGTTCCTGCCTGGTTTCATCATTCACATGCAGAAAGGGGAGTGACTTCCATGGAAAGCTGTAAAAATTCCTCAACCATCTCCCCCAGGCTGCTACCTACATACAGTCCTCCACACATGACCCCTACAATGGCACCCAGCTGAGATGTAGGGTGGAGGACACACACACACACACACACACACACACACACACACACACACACACATCTGCCTAAAGACAGAGACACTGCATGAGATGGAGGCTGTAAGTGTCCTTGGTATGTGTGTGTAGCTGCTCTCTGCCTGTATTACATGGTGTGGGTGCGTGCCTGTGTGTGTGTGTGTGTGTGTGTGTGTGTGTGTGTGTGTGTGCGGTAGGGTGTGTATGGCATGGTTTTGTAAAGACGGAAGCTCCACAGGCTTTATGAGAGACACACAGAGAGCTGCTTCATCCCCACATCATCAGCTGTGCATGTCACAGCAGGCACTCAGTCTTCTGACTGGATTAGGACAAGACTGCTCTCAAATCAGCTGGGAAACTCACGACTGAAGGTCTCTTCTTGTATTATGACATTAAGAGACTGATCTGAGATCAGTCATCTTAGGTTTTCTGAATGGGGAGGCCACTTATAGGCAGTGAACAAAGGATCTGCAACAGTTTTTATTGTGGTTGCAGGTGCTTCGTGAACAAATAAGCTTACTAAAACTTCTGCTGGATCACACAGTTTCATTTCTGATCACAATAATGTCAGTAAATTACGGCTTAGTTTTAAGGCCTACAAAGCTATTCTATTCTGTTTCCATCTTAGTCCTCCAAACCCTTACTCAACCAGAATAAACTTTAACAAAGGAAGCCATTATTTTAAAGGAACACTCGGCGAAATTAAAATTAATGTCATAGCAACCGGTAAACCTGGCAGGGAAATAGAAAGAGAAGAGAAGAGAAGGAGGCGAACAGGAAGAAGTAAGTGACATCCTGAAATATCTCATAGCAGCAGTCTGACAGCATGGGGCCATCTGGGCCAATGATTAAACCCAAGTCTTGCTTTGCGACCATGCAGGTCTGGGGGAAACACCTCCTGATGCTGGGTGGTCCGGGGGGCCGGTCGCAAAGAGCACGTCCAACAGAACTGCTCTGGCAGCCCAGCTCAGATCACGTCTGCCTAAACAAGAACTGGGTTTGGAAACACTGGACAGACGGGATGTTCTTTCATATCGGCGCCAGGCCTGGCCAGTGGGCTGTCAATAAACAGTGCTGCACTAGCTGAGAGAGCGATGCTGCAAGACATACAGTGATATATAAAGGACCAAAAGTATATCAGCTTGCCTGACAGCTTGGCTTAGTTGTGGATGAGAGAGACAGAGCAAGAGATCAGAGCTGGATTAAGTGGCGTGAGGGCCCTGTGTTGATTGCTGTGCATTAGCCTAATTCCAGCTGCCTTCAGTTAAACCCAGCCCTTGGTGTCATGACCACACACAGACACACACACACACGTGACCTGGCCTCCTTCCGCCCTGCAGATTGTTCCAGATGGAAGAGACACTGCCAGGGCCTGCTCCCAACTCCCAGCTAAGACACACAGCAAGGACCAAGCTGCAGAAGAAGTGGCTGAGCTGAGTAGTAGGTGAGGGACTAAGCGGGATGCTAGGGACTGAGAAATCAAGTGGAACTCATTCAGGGCCCTTGATTATAAGAGGCCCAGACCTGTGTGCTGAGTCACTGGTTTCTGATGAAGGCCAATCTCATCAAATGGCATGAGAGACACAGGAATGAGGGTGGCAGCACCCGAGAGTACAGAATTGGGCAAGAAAACCATCCAGACAGAAACAACTTTTAGTATCAGTGTAATAGAGCATTCATTCAAAATTCCTAGATTATTAAACGTGGGTCACGTTCTGCTCACGCGTCTGTCTGATATTTGAGATGACTGTTGTAATTGCAGTCTGTTCATGGAGCATCAGAGGTGTTTTCTGATCTCACATACAGACTTGGGGCTTCGACAGAAATAAGATAGTCGCAGTCTGTAAAAAATGGCCAATGTAGATGGATGAGTCATAGCATATCAGCCTTCAAATTAAATTAAAAGCGAAAGGGAATCTTGCCGGCACTAATGGCGACAGATTGCAAGATCTGCTCATAACATTAATGTTTATTTATGTATTCCAATCTGTTTGTTTTGGAAACGGCTCTCAAAACCAAACTCAACTTGAAGCCCATTTCCATGAAGTAAAAATGGCAGAAATACCATCTTAAAGACTTAAAGACGGAAGAAAGTGGTGTCTGGCGCGACGTGACACGAGTGCTGAGATCAAATCAGTTAACGCTAAAAAAACAACACGTTAAAAAGACTAGACTACCTCTACACATGGAGGGTTGAGTGATTGGTAACTTATGAGAGCGAAAAGGAACTGTGCCAAACTGTAAATGTGAAACTGAAGAGTAAATAGCCCCACATGACGCACTACCCCCACGGCCATGATACTACCCCATCGACCCTATACTGCTTCAAACTATGCTACCTGCCATAACCCGCGTTTCCCTCTCTAAGTACACACGACTAAATGAACCTTCTATATTAAACCGCCAGACCTTACGTGTTTTTACATGCAAGCTGTACTTAGCATTCACAAGCTAAATGCACCAGCAGTCTGAGTCGTAACGTTCTTGCATAAAAAACCGATCACCTGCTTTTAACCCGTACATCTGTTTCCGCTCTCCCTAAAGTTCTCTCTGGACTAGGACTGGTTGCTCGGACAGCTTTCTAAACACCCCGGCGTTAGAAGGCTGTCACATACTACCGTCCTCTCGGTCCGTTTAAACCGTGCATCTGCTCCTCATTGGGACTGCACATGTTTGGATACTGCCGTGCGGCAAACTCAGTCAATAGTTTGTCGGATCTCTGCTCGGATCTAAGAGCAGTCTGTTAACTGCTGGGAAGTCTTGACGACTGAGAGATTTCTTCTCAGTGGAATGGCAGACAGCTGTAATTACTGACTGCGGCTCCTCCCTGAGTCACTAATGTTGCTCCTGACCTCGCTGTTCCAGCTTTTGCCATCAGTGAGTAGATGATGAGGTACAGTAACTCGACTCACATACGTCTACTAGGCTATTCCCAAAGAAGCTATAGAGGTGAACAAAACAGATTTATGGCTGATTTCCACTAAAGCCCAGGCGATGAACCTAGCACAGCCGGAGCCTGAACTGCTAGGTTACATGAGCTACCTAAGACTACACATCTGGCGGCAGACAAGCTCTTTCGAAGCGCTTTTAGCAAACCCAACTGCCACAACACTGACAACAGGTTACAGAGTTACTGTTAAGAGTTTTCTAGAGAGCTTGCTCTTTTTTGTGGCGTTTGTTAATTAAGGCAAAACATTTTAAGTTATCTTATAATTAACACTGATTTACGATGCATGAGAGGAATGTAGCAAGCAAGAAAGAAAAACCCCAAAGCAAATGTTGCGTAATATAAATTATCATTTTTTGCACTTCTTTATACGCCTCTTATACAGTACAGGCGATCAGATTATGGTCTTTTCCAAAACCACATATTAACTCTAACATAGACTTACATTTGCCGACCAGTGCATCAAACTAAACAAACTATTATCGTAATGCTTCTAAAAACGATTCCAGTTTCTTGCTTCAGTTCAGTTCAGGCAGAACATGGTCATTCCCAACACCAAAACACGCGCACGTTTTTCTAGCATACAGTCAGATGAAAAACACATATAACTATCATCATGTATTTATTTCCATTTATGCAAAACTACTGAAAAATGGTAATCTAGTCGTACTTACCTTTGCTATACTTTATCAAATACTTTTTTGTGTCCCGTGTGGAAATCCCTCACACCTCGTGAATCCCGTTTTGCCATCTACGCCACCAAACCTACACGACCGACCACATCACAGCGCGCGAGCCAATCCGCACGCTCTCCTGAACAAATGACTCTGGTGAGATGAGATAGTAGGAGATTGTATTTCACTGAATATTCGCAAGATTCGTTCGCATTATTCAGCACTTTTAAGGCGCACATTAGAGAAGAAGAGCCTGAGACAAATAATGGTGTCTAGAAGGGTAAACGTAAGTTGTTGTTGAAGTAGAAAAGTTCCAAGATTTTGATTATAGTGCCTCCTCGTGGCGATCTGTCTTAATTTTTTTTTAACACTAATGCAACCTATTTGGCTTGCTTATTGCGTTTGCTCCCGTTTTGGTAAAAGTTTTGCAATATAACATCAGCTCATACAGAACTGATATGTGATACAGACAACGTTCTACATTATTTTAGTATTGGAACCTCGCTTGGGATGTCACTATTCCATCACTGCACCTTTTTGTATCGATAATGATCTCTTTGACAGTGTATCCTGAATTACCCAGTTTATAGCGAAATTACTGACATCGTTCAGTTTGGAATTGAACTTGTTGAGCGTGAGAGAAGGGGACAAACGTCTGACATGTAAACAAAGAAAAGAAATCGAAACTACTGTAGCATCTGTTCAGTTACATAACTCCATTACATTAACATTACAGTAGCCAATAAAAACCAAAGACAACACAGAAATGACGAGCTAGCGAAACGGCTGTTTTAGACACATGGACAAAGTGCAGTGGTTGGCACTGGGGCTGAGACAGACCTGAACCAGGTCACAGAACAGGATGAGAGTGGAGAGTTAGATTAAGAGAGAAGACTCAATTAAGACCAGCACTTGATGGGAACAATCAGCTATAAACATTAACTCAACACTGCATATACAATAGTAATCCACCCACCCCATTCCTCACTGCCTACTATCTAATCTGTCCTCTGCTAAATGGTTAATCTTTTATATAATGTTCTATATAGTTATTGGATGGTGTTGTGTTCCCTTTACTGCATGCAATTGTCTGTTTGCACTGTTGTCTGCTGCTTTTGCATGGCACGAAGTCCTGGAGGAGCAATTTCATTTTAGGCCCTCAACACCTCTGTAAAAAGAAGGAATGGAAAAAACTGATTTTGCATATCCCCAACTCTGAATCACAGGCTTCTGCAGGTCATAAATTAACATTTAGAGCTTGCTGAGGGTCTAAATCAGTGTCAAAACTTTAGTGGCACACAGCAGAAAATGGCAAACAGCTAAACTGTAAACAGCAAATGTCATTTGCCCTCAACTCTGAGATGAGCTTCTCTGTTGCTGGAGGTGGGTGCCAGAGTATGCACTGGCATGTAGCTGATGGCTCACATACTGTCACAAATGAGCATGAAACTGTAAACTGTTATTTTGTAAAGCACCTTTTGCGTTTGTCTGTTCAAACACATGTTGCACGTACTTTCTTTTCTTGAAGAAAAACCAAAATTCACATGCGTCTTCAGCCTTCTTTCACAGCAGAAACCACCATGTAAAATCAGCAGAGCGTGAGCAACGGTGCAAACAACACGTCTGTGGAGAGAAGCAACGTTTTGCATCACTCGGGACAAGACGAGAAAAAAAAAAGCAGCTGAGGCAATGAACCAAGTGTATGTGCACTTGTTTCACACCAGTGTGTCAAAAACAAGAGGGTTTCCAAGATTTCATTGAAAGCCTCAGTCATTTCTGTGATTCATGAATGCTTCACATGAATGTGAAAGGATGATAGGATGAGAAACACTGCTAAAAACACAAACATTAATAATCTTATTCATTTTATATTGAAAGTCAGTTCTGAGTGAACTGCAATAGTAAGGCAGCTTTGATTCAGCCAACAACTCAATCTTGCCAAAGATCCAGTACAGGTTTTCTTCTGAACATATGGCTTCCATTGATTTAATTATTATTGTTTAGGGAACAATAAATAAGCTAAGAACAGATAATACATAAATCACATGAGAAGCCCTTTGATGAGGAATATGTTGTCAAATCCACATCAGCTTGTTGTGTCCGCTACTCCAGTTTGGTCAACTAATGGCGGCGTTCCTGAAACGTTCGTCAACGGTCCGTGATCTGTCCGTTGTTGGAACAGCCATGTAAGGGAAATTAACATTCATGATTTGATGTTCATTTTAGATGAAAAGTGCTGTCAGGCCACTTGAGTCAAGTCTAACATGGAGTAAATCCTCTGGTCAGTTGATAATTTCAGTCCGTAATTAAAGAATATATTAACAAAGGAAATTCACAAACAACTTCACATTTGTTTAAATCGGCACTCACAATTTTGGAATACAAATCACAACTCTTTTCCAGCTCACTGGAAAATGAATGCCACAGAAGAAATATTTATATCTGTTGTTCAAGTATTTTAGTTCCCCCCCCCAAAAAACTAACAGCAATTGGATAAAGAAAACCTGCTCATCACACACCAATAAGTCATTCAGCACATGCTAGTAATTATGACCAGTGCTAGAGATCTGACCTAATCTGCAAAGGATTGGGGACTTTCAGAGGGGAAAAAAAAAAAAAAAAATCAAATCAGTACAGTAGATTTGTAAAGTAATTCCTGTTATGTAGCTGGTGATGCTAAATTGCTTCTGAGCAAAGAAAAATGCACCCCAATTGCAGCAACAAGTTTTGCACAAACTAAAGAACCACCACTACGACCCAATCAAAACTGAGCTCAAGATGTTAAGAATATATTATTGTGCAATGAATGACAGTTCTTACACCCACCCGATCTTGGACATGTACTCCATGCATCCAAAGTGAACCCAATCCCAACACCATTTATCAAAGGGGGAAAAACAAAAAAACAAAAAAAACAAACAAAAAAACAAACAAACAAACAACTAAAAAAAACCAAAAGCTCTTCAGTACAGTCTTTTTTGTGCGGTGTCCACCCCCTCGTTCAATCACAATCCATCGATGGTGTCGATTTTGAGGACGTTGAAGAGTTCTTTGGGCAGGATGACGTAGCTCTCTCCGAGTGCCAAGCCCTTGCCAGCCCTGGGCATCTCCCCGGCGGCACGGAGGCGCTCCAGCTGCCGCTCCTGCCGCCTGCACTTCTGCCGCACCGTCTTCAGCTTCTTACGCAACTTCTCCAGCTGCTCCTCCAACTGCTCGATGCGCTTCTTCTGCTGCACCGTGTCTTCCGCCGTGTAGTTGTGGTCGCAGGGGACAAACGCACTGGGCTGGTGCTCCAGGTTCTCCTCCCCTGGGGCAGTGGCCGGAGAAAGGGCAGAAACAGGAAGGGGGGTTGAGGTAGGAGCGAGGTCCGGCGGTTGGAGAACCTCAGCCTCCTGCGCATCTGGGTTGGGTCGGTTCAGAGGGAAGTCCATCTCCGGCTGTAAGAAGTTGGCAGACATTGAGGAAGAGCCTAAATTCAGTAGCTTTCAAAATCAGCACGTCATAAGCCTAAACTTAAGAGTTTGCAGTTCAGGACTGGCACTGACACTTAAAAGACTAACTACAAGGATTTTACTGATTGTTCTTTTAAAAGATAATTAGTTACAAAAGAAAATATGTAGACAGTATTCAAAGTATATATGTAAATAATCTGCGAGGGCAAGAAAAGACAGACACAACTGTGTTCTGTTTGGATATTCATGGCATGTGCGCCATGGTTTCGTTACCTTCATCTGTAACTTATTGAAAGTGAAAAGAGAAGGCACTGCGTTCTCCTTAAGGACCCGGTTGTTGCACTCCCGTTTGAAGCAGTCTTTGGTAAAGTGCTGGGAGCAGATGTTGCTGTATTTCGTGGGTTTGAAGTTGCTTCTCTTCATCGCAGCTACCCATTTTCCACACACATCAGGTCTCGCAAGAGGGAATCTACAATATCATGACGACACACAACTAATTCATGTTAAGAAAGTAATTAAGAAACACCATTTAGGTATTTTCTGTAATATAGCAAAAATCTTTTTGATATATTCGGTAAAATATTTTGTCGGTTACGCGTGACAGTGGGGAAACTGTGGCAAGGTACCCCACGCAACAGCTAGGTTAAAAAACGGCCAAAACGATGTACAAGCCGTCTTACAAAATAACATCCAACAAGCAAGCTGTCAACACCAAGAGCTAGCTGGTTTGTTTAAAAACACGTGCAATTCATTCGCTGGCTAGTTAGCACACCTGGGCCAATTAGAGCATTCAAACCACGTGAAATACTCCGCTGAAAGTGTGTTCTTCACGAGTAAGAACAAGCTGTACTGAGAACACTGTCTATCAGGGAGACGGCTGGCTATCTTCGGCTTCTTGGTCTGAAATCAGACGAGAGCCACAGGAGCATGACGCTACTGTCTCGATTCTCTCCGACACGCTGTGAAGTTGGACTTACTTGTGAAACGAAATATTCTTATCTTTATGGTATCTGTTTTTACATCCGTACGCGGAACAAGACTGCACCATTGTCTGAATTGCACCGAAGAATTAGCGCTCTCAAAAGGGTCAGTCAAAGAGTATCCTCTCCCGTGATTAGGTAGCTGGCTACCTGGTATAATTTATTTGTCCTCTCTTGGTGAAGATCCCTCACCAGGCTCCAAGATGGCCGAAATGGCTTCTTGTTTGGTCACGCGACCGCACACCTCAAATCTGATTGGCGCGTCGGTGGAGGATCTCCCTGCATTGGTGACGTAGATGTGATCCTGAGATAAATCGCCGTTCACGTGTAAATTACTCTGATGGCGAAATATGAATCTGATTTTTTTTTTTTTTTAAAACCCAAAACTTTACAGTTTTGAAATGGATTATCTAAATTTCTACTTCTATTAAAAGCGTATTACCAAATGACATTTATATGATTTTCGCTTAGCGGAATTAACATCCAGTTTGGTCATTTGTCTGTAAACTGTTACCGCAGAGGGCAAAATTTAGGCCAATGTAAAATTAACTAACGTACACATACATAACTATAGTAGCCTAATGATCATGAATTTAAACAAATTCATAAACAATTATTTGTATCTCTGCAAGAGGCATTGTGGTTTGGCGTATGGCTGGTGGTTTTGTGATTGCGGTGTAAACAGGAAGTTTACCTAGGCTACAAACTCCAACAGGAAACCCGACGTACTAGCGACACATCTGACAGCCAAAACAAGCCTTATTCATGCAACAGGTCTGCAGGTGATAGAGCAGAACACACTGCTGCCGATGAGGGGAGCGGGCAAGCTGATCAAACGATTCCGTTTTCTCTATATTCTAAGGAAATAGGTTTCACCTGTAGGTTACCAGAAGGCAGGTAGGCTCCATCACCGACCTTGGTATATATGGCTTTGTCTTGTATACTGTTTTCTGCATTTCGGATGGCTTCAACTGACTGCAGTATATGTGCTCAACCTGTCGCGGTTTTCTTCTAGGTTTTCCACGGTTTGGTTTGCTGTGGCATTCAATTAACCTACATTAGAGGTTAAGAGTAGGTTGTTTTTACGGAGAAATATCATCGCCCCTGTTTGTCCGTTAACAAGTTGCAAGTTATTATCGCCCCAAGAGAAATGTTTTAACGGAACAGGCCCACGTTTGTTGAGCTCGAGCGAAACGTCTGCTGTTGGCCACAAGGCGGGAGTATAACACAGCCACTTTCCTACGTCTGTGCCGTGTGCTAAATGAGAATACTAGTCTGACACGAACCACTAGCTTCTGGAAGAATGACTTCGGCCTAGCCTACCAAATGGGTTAAGTTGCATTCTTCGACAAGTCATTTGACTACTCATTTCCAATTCTCGGTGCCACGGGGTACAGTATCTTTAGTAGTTATGTTTCAAGCACAGTAATAGGCTCCGATGTCGAACAAATATTTGTGCTTATTGTACAACTGGAGTGACTGTTTACCCATTGGCTAACGTAAAATGTATTTCGTTAACAAAGTTGCTATGTAGCATGTGTCTTTAAGGTAGGCACATTTATTCGTGGCATTTAAATTGAGGGGAGGGAGCTACTTCATCCTATGTGCGCCGTTTCATTTCAAACCAATAATGTTCGCAGGCGATTTAAACATTTTGAAAATCCATGAATGTTTCAAACGTCGGTGTGGAAATAGATTTGCTGCTTGCTGTGGCTATTTCGGTTTATCACATATTAATTTGCATGTCTCTATTGACACCTAATTACAGTAATACCCACCTACACCAGGAATTACCGCCGATAACCCCATCAAACAGCCACCGTTCCTGTCAGAAGGAGACGCTGATAATTAGCTGTGTGGTGTGGATCCGCGTACACAGTAGTCAAACTTGTAGCGTTTCTGAGAAAGATGGTGTGTTAACTGAGAAGGCGAAGCTCCGCGGTCTGTGAAATATTTTTCTCAGACTGGCCAGCATTATACCATCCTGTTTAATTTGTTGTTGCTTATTTAGAGTTTCAGTGGAAGGAAACGCGAGTTGTAAAGATTAAGGTGAGAGTTTCGAAACAGACGTGTTACTTTAATACGGCCACGTGAGAAAGTGGTCCGTTTGCATCGATAATGGTCATTCTGTAGTGTAAATGGGATTTATTTGTATTTTCCCTACCCTTGTATTGAAAGAACAATCGCGTTTTTGTGCCCGTTTGTCTGTCCGCAACATCAGACGCAACGCACAGGCCCCTCTGCGGGTATGCGCGAATAACGTGTGAATTCTCTCCGCGTGTGTGTGTGTGTGTGTGTGTGTGGTGCTCAAAATACAGTTTGCCGTCAAAAACATTGATTGATTGAATGGCCCGCGGCCACGGAGATGCTCAGCTGTCGGGGAAAGTGCTGGTCTTCTCGAGGAGCGCGTTTGACAGCACGCCCACTCTTATAAGCGATTTTCCTGGGTGTGAAGACTGACTTGGAGGAATCCATGTGTTCGTGGTTTTGTTTCTCAATAGGAACGGCGCAGAAATAAACTAGACCCAACTCCTCTTCTGGTTTTTCCTGTTTTGTGTAACCGCGCGCAGAGTGGAAGTGGCGTGACCTCGCTCTTGCCCCTATCTTGTGATTTGTCATGACTTTGACCTCGCCTCTTGGACGGGAAAGCCTTTTCTTAGAAAATAAATATGTAACCGCTTTTCAAGGGTTAATTCAATATTTCAAGTGGTGTTGTTTTTTCGCTGGGCATGTTTTGTTTTGTTTTTTTTTTCTTTTAAATGAAAAACCACTCAAGCACCAACAGCTTGCCCTGGAACTTGTTCTTGTAAGGTGAATCAGTGTTCAAATGAAGTACTATTCTCAAGAGAGACCAGTCATTCGGATATTACATGCATTTGGGTGCTGAGAGATGGATAGCAATAACAGGCCTATCCTCGCACAATTTGCATAGTCACCACTCATTTGCGCGCTAAAGCAAAAACGATTGGTGATTATTAGGCTGACTCATGCCGAGAGTCACCCTGCATGTCGCCTTGATAAGGGGAGAAATCTGCTCCCGCGGGGCATTGTTTCAAACCTCGGGCTCTGCCCCCTTCCGATCTGCGGCTGGTGGATTGCGGGCTGATTTGCATTAGGAACATCCAGAATGAAGAGCGCGAGGTTAATGAGCGCTTCCCCCGCGTGCCCGGGCCCTCTCTGTGCCGCCGCGGCCCCGGGCACGTTCGCAGCATATTCGTGGCTGGCGAGGATTTTTAAAAACCCACTTAATTTGATTAGTTGCAGCACTTCACTGGCTTCCAGGCACACCCCCTTTTTTAAGTAGCTAAAAAAGCGGGAAATAATTTGTGCGCGGCACCGTTGCTGATTTCAAATGGGTGGGAGCGGAAGAAGGCTCGTTTGGCGTATGAATTGCTCATGAGCGGTGCTGGAGTTGTGAGGTAAAACGGGCTATGTTCACAAGCCTTTCCTCCCTGCTCTTTCGCCTGTGCGTTTGACAGACCCATAATCGCAGTGTGGGCTCCTTGTGGGTTTGTCTGCTCTTGTCTGGGACAATGCCTTGTCATCACAGAGCGAAAAATACATGTTGCAATACTCAAACTGCTACATAAGAGCCGTTTACAGTTTATCACTAAGACAAAACAGAAGGACTCATTGACTATGACCTGTGTAACACAGTGTGCCACTTAAAAAAAACAAACAACTATTTAATACCGACAAGGGTGTGTCAGAATCAGACTCCAGTTCACTCGCTGGTATATGCTTTGTACTAAAGGGCAAAAATCAATAAACCCAATTTGATCTTTCAGTGGTGTTGAGCTCAGAGGAACTGGGTTTCTGCACTAAGCAGTTCTGTTTGCCAGTTTTTTTTTGTTTTTTTTTGTTTTTTTTTGCTGAGGCATAAAGAGCACATCAGAGGCTTTTCCTGAATGCTCCGAGGTCCAACACATTTAATTGTTGGTGGTGGAAATATTTTCCCCTTTGTTCTATACCTTTTATTCCTAATCACTTTTTTTATTTATTTTTTCCCCTCTGAAGTTAAAGTGCCATATAGCAACATGTAATTGACCTCTGTCAGCCTGTCCCTGTGGGCAAAAAGATGGAAGGAATATTGGCTGAACTGCAGATCTGTCCTCTTTTCATTTAAGGAAATTTTCTTCAGTTCTTTGTTCAGAACTAGAATGAAGCTCCGAGACACTTATTGGCAGTGACAAACTCCAGCATCCATGTTATTTTGAAGCTTCATGTATTGTTTCTCTCGAGGGCCAAGCAGAGTGTATTAAACAGTTCCGCTGTACTCCATTATAACGCCACTGTCCAGCTCTCGAAAGTGCAGCGGTCTGTCAGAGCTAGAACATGTGTAATAACCAATTAGTGGGACGCTCCCTCTGAAATGATACCCTTTTCTAAGTTACTTGGGTGTTTTCAGTTTTATGTCTCTCCTCTTGCCATTCTCGGGACATGCGCACACACACTCACACTTGTCTGTGAGTGGACAGAGTGAATGAGATCAGCGCAGGCCCAAGCCGAGGGAGACTGATGTCATTGAGGCTGATAACAGCTTTCAGATGTGTTTTTGCGAACTGGGGCCAGCACAAGGACGGCTTATTCCATTACGCATCTCGCAGGCATCAGCCTGCCTGCCAAATAATCTCCCAGTGATGTCACAATGGATGTGTGGGCTTCTACGGAACACCACGGAGCTGAGCGTGCCAGGACGTCACTCACTGCGCCTGATGCTGACCTGTGTGTGTGTGTGTGTGTGTGTGTAAATGTAATAAGCAACAGTCAGAGAGACCTCTTTATGTTTGTGGATGCTGAACACATATCTTTTATAGCGAAAACAAACATTTCCGGATTATCTACCTCATGACACTCCTAATTACCTTAATGCTTTCTGCATAGAGTTTAGCTGCACTGGGCTGAGACACAATAATTAAGGGATAGGCCTTGTTGTTGCTATAGATTAACGTTTGGTACCACAAACACAACATTGTTTAGACATGACACAACTAAAATAACCTTGGCATCCGACGTTCTTTAAAGCAGTTCAGCTCTTTGATTGAGTAGAATGTGTCTTTAGAGAATGTGTCGTGTCCCTTGCTAACTGGAACTAAATTTTGGCTAGGTGCACTATATCAAGTTAAGGTTACCATTGGAAACTGAGAAAATATTTGGACAAATCCAATCCAGGGCTCGGCTAGCACTGAACCCGATTCGCGCGTCACAAAGACAAACTCCCTCTTTTGAAAATGTGAGGTAATTGTCAGAGACTTAATGTAATTAGTGCAGTGAAAACCAATAAGGAGAACAATTGGTGTCACAGACAGACGGTTCACATTACAGAGAGGTGAGCCTGTAGGGCTTATGATTAGAACATGGTTTTATAAGTGGACACTTCAAAGCCCTTCGTCCTGCTAGTAGGATCTGCAAGTGACCAGGTTCTTGGGCACTTCAGTTTGGGCAAGAGAATGTCAAGGAATCATCCAAGTCCTCAGTGAACTACCAAGTAACTTGTATGCAAACTTAGACATGGTAACATGTTGAATATGGCTGTGGAGTATGCTTTTGTGATGTGAGCTGTTTTGGTTAGCTATTTACATTTGACATAGAAATAGGTTGAGTATGCTGGTGGAGTTTGCTTTTATGATGAGATTTCTTGGTTAGCTATTTAAATTAAACATCAGGAATTGCCAGCAGGACAGCCCCTTAGCTTTTCATTTACACAGAAGTTTGTTTTGAGTGTAAATGGATGAGATGTGTAGACTAATGATCTGTTTTGCTGGCACTAGCTGGTGCAGTAAATTAGACTTTTTTTTTTTTTTTTTTTTTTTTTTTTTTTTTTTTTTGACTTGGCATGACTGGATTATCTATTTCTTCCAAATAACTGGATGTGCTGATAAAGTGACTACAGCAAACACTATTTACTGAACATCCTTAATTTTACTGTCAGTAGGTTATCTTTTGGTGAACATGTGGGTGGACAATTCTCGATAAACCACGTCTTTGAAATTGCAGTACCTCGAGAGTGCTGTGTCATGAATGGAAGCAAACACATAAGGGAGCAGGCAGCCCACAGCAGCCAACTACACAAGCTACTGCACATGCCACTGAGCCTCTGGCACCCAGATCACCTGACCTGTTAAAGTAGGTGCCTCTGGTTTCAACTGCCATTTCTGATGATGAGTGGGAGGGGTGTCCATGTGCTGCAGTGCCACTGTTACCACCTACAAAGGGCTAGGTGAACATAAAAGTGCCCCACCTCTATTTTGCCTGAGCGGTAAAGAGAAATGGGAGGGCCTGTTTGGTTCTGTAAAGCCTGCATTATAAAAAATAGCTTTTTAATGGCAGAGAAAAATGTTAATGGGATTTGTTCTCTTTATCTGTGTAAATAAGATTCATCCTACAGGTTCTTCAAGTTGGAGCAGCAGTCGTACTGAACATGAGTTTCGAAAGCTGCTGTGCCTTTCTCTCACTTTTTCTGTGATTATCTTGTTAATGTATTTGAATTCAACATGGTAATATATTTGAAAAGACCAGCTTTTGATTCCATAATTTATTTATTATTATTTATTTATTTATTTATTTTACATTCTTTAGCATATGTGTGGTGATTATGTAGCAGTACCCAGTAAAGCAGTTAAACTAAGTCAGTTTCATGGAAAAGCTTCCTAAGAACTTGTGTGGGCATATTCAGATTTTACACAAGGCACTTGTGGCTGCTTATTTCCAGTGTTCTAGTAGACTGTCTGTACTACAGTGAACTCCTGAGGATTTTTTCCCGGTTTCCTTCAGACGTATTCGCTATCTTTGCAGTGAAGCAGAGAGCCATGGACGACCTTTATTTATCCCTGCGTTTCCTTCAGGATGCTTTTCATAGGCTAATGCTCCTCAACGTGGTCAATCAGCTTAGATAATAGATTAGAGATCCTAAGCTCTTGCTTCAACAGGCTGTCATCCACGTCTTCGTGTCATTCATCCTGTCTGGTTCTCCCTTTCATGGCCCTACCAATCATAATTCCATTCATTTTCTGTAATCTGTTTACAGCAATTGTCTGTTGCAATCAGGCACAATGCAGCGGTGCATAATGCGCATGCAGTGTTTTGTTAGACCATATGTAGCCAGACTGGGTTTATCTATCACGTCCCCTTGTAGTTCACCTGCTTTGTTTAGTGTCAGCACTCTGATGTCATGAATGGGCGGGGGCAGGGTCATTCCCCACTGCTGTCATTCATTTTACAATTGCAGAAAGTTTGATCAGTTATACTAGTAGCCTGGAAACCATGTCTGTTGTCTGGCAGCATGACTGCTGCAGGATATTTTTGGTTTCCAAGCTCAAAAATATAACCACACGGTCTGGATCTAAAAAGGTACCTTAGGTCCTTACTTTTGAGAGAATTAACCTTTGAGTAAAACAATTATTTTCAAATGAACCCAGCTTTGATTCACTTTGTGACACAAAGCTCATCAGCGGCCTTTGTTCTGTAATTAAGGTCCTTCTGAACTGAATCATCATTAGGACATTTTACCCTTGTAACCCAAGTCCACCCTGAGGATGGAAAGTATGATGATTCTACCTCTGACCAGTATAATCACATTCCCTATTAATTAAAGTGACTTAAAGAAAGAAAGCAAAGTGCGGAACTTGAGCCCCAGCAGATCTGTGCTTCTAAATGGAAAACATACAGGCGTAATCAGAACCACAATCAGCTGGGTCATGGGCTAGCAGAAGAATCCCAGGAGAACACTTCACATGGTGCCCCATCTAAGGCTCCACTCCTCAGAAGCGCCTTTCTGAGCAGTCACAATGTTACCATTGGTCTAAAATGGAGCTCATGTAG
This sequence comes from Electrophorus electricus, assembly GCF_041902795.1. NCBI lineage: Eukaryota > Metazoa > Chordata > Actinopteri > Gymnotiformes > Gymnotidae > Electrophorus > Electrophorus electricus. The sequence continues at coordinate 27,020,482 of NC_137504.1, read as the reverse complement.
CCTGGCAAACATAACAGCTGTGAATGTCCAGATAGCTGGGCTTGCTTTTTAACAACCCAACAAGAAACAGCCCCAGTGCTGACACTATACTTGCATTTTACTTTTTGTAAGCAAAGATCAAGATGATGGAAATTTGTGTGTTTTGGACCTTCTAGAATAGTTTTATTCTGCTATCAAAGATATTGAATAACAGAAGTGGTGCAGTGACTGATTTTGTTTAACATTTCTATACAAGGAGAGATTTACAGAAGCACATAAAAACGGAGTCCCCCAAAAATGAGTCGTTTGCTGATGTGTCGTTTGCAAAGTGGTGGCAGCTAACCAGGACTTGCGAGGTAAACCTCTGAACTAACTCTAACACATGACTCCTCCAGCGCTCTTGCTATATAATGTGAATAGCTGCCTTTTTTGGTTTTTTGTTTTGATGTCCCAGGCAAAAGCCAGAAAAGTCAGTCACTTTTATTTTAGCTGTTGTGTTACATGGATAAGCTATAGCATGAAGTGTGTACAGTAGTTGGCATCTGCTTGAGTTTGGTATTGCTTTGAGGGCTGAAAGAAAAAATGGTGCAGTTAATCCAAGAAGACACTGTTTAATTCAGAATGATGACAAACGGTGTATGCATACATTTGTTTCATTTCATGGGGGAGCAGGTTGGGCAAAACACATTGGAGGCATTTTACTCTATACGCCTTAAATGTAAAAAGGGGTCGTTAAGTATGTTTAACCTGTGATCTAGGAAATAATTTTGGTAGCAAAAACTAAAAACATTGTTTGGAACTCAGTAGTATTGTTAAGGAACTTTCCAATAGCACATTGGCGATGTGATGATAAGCGTATAATAGGCGATGATGATGATAAGCTTTGTAAATATATTGGGACCAAGACCATAGGCTTGCGGAACTCCCCTCTAATCTAGGACCATTGAATTTTTCTTGGAAGTCAGCCTAGGGTCATATCTGTTGTGCCAGATGACGGCTCTAAAATAAATTGATGAGAACGTTGTGGCTGTTTATTGATCATTTATATTTTCTTGCATCATTGGCTTGTTGCATAAGAGTGTTTTAAACATAGTGTTTAAATTATTTAATGGTCTATTCAGCAGCGTACATTTAGTTTTAGAGTTTTACAAGTGTGTATCGCTGCCTAATTCCAAGTGCATATATGAGCAACATTTTAGTGTAAAATCGCTGATGCACAGAAAGTGTGTGTAAAATGGCTAGGGAGCCTGGTTATAGTAAAGACTGTGTATTACAGAGGATATTATTTCCTTATTAATGCTGCTACTACTACTATTCAGTTTCTGAGCACCTCTATTCAATTCATTGCCTGTGTGGAATGTAAGATGGCATGTTGTTCTTTCCCTTTCTGCTAGTGGCCATGGTTCATTAGATCCTTCTGCCAGTAGAAATGGAGCACGTCAAGGCAACAACAGTTGCCAAGGAGATGCAGGAAGTGTTCACCTGAAATAGCTGCATGCAGCCATGGCTGTGGTCGTGCTTATGCACTCCTCATTCCACTCATCTTTTATTTAAGGACTCGTGTGTTTGGGGCTGTGTTGTTGGCGAGCGCACAAACACACGTACACACATGCGCGCACACACACAGTGTGGGTGTGACCCTCCTCCCACTCCTGTGTTGCAATCTTGATTACACACCCAAACCCTCCCAAGGCAAATAGTTCAGGATGACAAGAATCGCACCCTATACCCGCCCTCAGCCTTCATTAGCGGTCCTTATCCACACACTCTGTGGACTCCTCTCTATCTCCACCTCTCTGCCCCCCTCCCCTGCCAGCCTCTCACTTCCCCACTTACTTCCTTTTTGCTTGGTATTAATACATGATGTAAATAAGGGTAGCCTTAACATGTTCAGAGCCCGGAACTGATGCATCACTGGAAATGATTAAAAATGCCCATAATCACCCACTGGAATGCACATGCTTCCTAACCACAAGAATGATGAGACAAAAACTGCAGAGATGTGATGTGTCTCTCCTCCAGGGGCACAGCAGGTAAAATTGCCTCATTAGCATACATTCAAACACATTTAAAAGGCCTTTGCTTATTATCAGCATTCAGCAAGAACAACCTTGAGGCAGCCTCTTATAGACACACATACCATTACACCAGCGGAGCTTCTTCTGAACCAGATCTGCTTTAAAAGACTGTTCCTCTGTTGGAGTGTCACTAACGGGGAGTTCAGCTGAGAGCACAGAGTGTGTAGGTCTTTCTCTGAGGAGCAGGAGCGCACTGGGTTCCTAGGAAGCAGTATCTGCCAGGAAGGGACACCACTCCTTGGCCCACAATTCCTTTTCCTGCCAGAGTGTGGGAAGCTAAGGTGGGTGGAAGTGGAGAGTTAGTCATTCCCGAAGGAGCAAATAACCGCATGGCTCAGAGGAACACAAGGGCCTGTACACACACACACACACACACACACACACACACACGCACACACACGCATGCACGCGAGAGTGTGCGTGTGTGTGTGTGTGTGTGTGTGATATGTGAAGACGATTCCAGGTGAGTGAGTAATCAAAATTGCAGTGAAGTACACAAGGTTTTCAGAGTACATGAGGTTTTGTCTTTGGATTTATGTAACATTTTATTTGACTAAATCAGGTTGCAAACACATATTTTTCCAGGCCTGCTGGTGGGTATGTATTTATGGATGTAGGTGTGTATGTACATACATACATATATATATATATATAATTAAAAAAAACCCATCTGTGCTGAGTATGGGGTGGAAGTTCCAACTGGGCCTGGTACTGATGGATAAAGAGCAGAAGATGGCTGTAGTGATAGATGTGGCAATCCCAAGTGACCAAGGAACATGAAAACCGAGAAATACCGAGAAAGAGAAGAGCTGGAAAAGATGTTGAAGGTGAAGGCAACAGGTGAAAGTTCTTGCGATAATTAGATAACGAGGGATTGTGACCCCCAAACTGGGAGAATGGCTCCAGCAGATCTCTTGAACAACATCAGAGTTCTCCTTCCGGAAGAGTGCAGTCCTGGGAACAGCTAAGATTCTACACCGGACCCTCAAGATCCCAGTTCTCTGGTAGAGGACCGAAAATATGTGTTTGCAACCTGATTTAGTCAAATGTAAGTTTTGTAATGTAATGTAAAAGTAAACAAAGCAGCCACAGGAAGTGAAGAGAATAACAGCAAGGAAGATGATGTGTTGAAATCAGGTCATTTGATGCTAAAAATTACTCATATACTAAAGATTTTTGTTCTGAGCTATTCACATTTTTGTTTGTTTCTTTTCCTTGTCTTCCTGTCACTGTTGAAACATTTGAGTGTGTGGGAGATGTCTTAAGCCGATGGCCTTACTGTAAAATCACGATGTGAGACCGATGAAAATGAACTATTTAAAGGCTGAGTTTCTATTCATGTTCATTCGCCCCACAGCAAAGCTCTGTCTCGCTGGCCTCGTCCGCTCTCGGAGCACACACCCACATGAGCGCAGACAGGCAGTCAACCTGTCAGTGGGTCAGCAGCTCTGGAAGGAGGGTGTGTGTGTGTGGGGGGGGGGGTTAGAGAAAAACAAACCTGAATTTCCTATCAGCAAGGCATTTTTAGCTCCTTTCTCTTTCTGCACCGAGCAGAGCAGATGAGCCCCCCCCCCCCCCCCCCATCGTCCCCCCACCACCACTACCACTGCTGCTGCTGCTGCCCGTCCAATTCCCCAGAACATTGCATCTCCAGCTGTGACTTTTACTTTCACAATGACCCAGGCGCCTATTCCATGTGCTTTACTGGAAGCCCTGGGCTTATGGGAAAGGCCTGAGACAGAGACAGTGGGTGGCAGTGCTAACTATGACTGTGCTCCTAGACAGCCTGCGATAGCATTTGCAGGACTCTGCATTTTGTGTGTGTGTGTGTGTGTGTGTGTGTATGGACTGTTGCAATGTTGTGGACTTTTGAGAAGCAGTTAAGTGCACTGAAACAATTATCGTTGTAAGAGGAAATGGACAGAATTCGCAATGCTAAAAAATTGTGATTTTGTAGCTCTGGTATCTCCCTTGCTGTCTAAAGTACTTCTTTCTTTTGTACTTTCTCAGTTTCTAAAGCAATGACCAAAACTGCATAAATTACTTTACGCATGGATAACCAGAGATTTATGTAGTCCATTTCTTTATTATACGCTTTTCTAGACTCTAACAGTAACATTGGTCTTTATCTTCAGCCTGCATTAGTTGCATGTTCATTTGGACTATTACTTAATATTATCATCATTCATACATGTTGCTTTCTTTTTTTTTGAAATTCATCAACACCTTTTTAGGTTCAACAGCAGAAACTGGTGCCGTGTTTGGTTTTCAGTGTTTCAAAAGACTTGTTTTAGACTTAATTTGCATAACCTACATAACTCTATTTAATAGTGTGAATGTGGCCTTACATTTTCAAAACAAAATGCACAGCAAAAGTAAACAAAAGCCATCAGAAAAGTTGAAAACCTTTTGGAATTTTTTTTTTTCCCCATTCATTCAACTGGAACAGGGGCTTCAAAGGAAATACAAAGTGAAACAGAATAGGAGTACCTGTGAAATAAGACTAAATAAACCCTGAAAAGTCCTGGCCATTTATAACTTCCTGTGAGACTGTTTACATATTTGTATGAGCTTTCACATAGTTTAACCTCTATGGAATTTTCTTGTATCTCTGAAAGCTGCCATTTAAAAGCAGTTTCTATTGAAATGAGCTGAGAACATAAATATACAGTATGTATAATTTCTGTTATTAGAGCTCACACAAGCAAAACCTTTTGTTTAGAAACCTACTGTTTTATTGAATAAAAAACATGGAAACAGTGAACAATATTCAAGATTGTATACTCTTTATAACCAATTAAAACAACCATTAAACCGAGCAAGGCAAGTCGCCCGCTCGGTCATTTGAACAGTAGATCTTTGTGATTGCATAAAAACTATAGGTCCCTTCAGTCTTTGACAGACAGTTAAGGGAAACAAGTAAGGGCATGAGCTGATTAGGGAACTGCCCCGCCCCCGTTCACAAAAAGCATTGCCAGTCAGTCCATAAGAGCAGTAATTTTTCCAGAAAATTTCTTTTTCCTTTGGAATTGGAAACTCATAGTAAATTAATACTGCCTTAGTAAACTGTTTGGGTCCTCACTAATATAATTTTCTATAGAATATCTTTGGCTTGAGGGATGGCAAAGAATTAATTAGTCATGTGGTCCAATGTCATAATTACCACGGTCATCATACCTTTTATATCTGTGTGAGTGTGTACGTATGTGTGTCTGTACATGCAAACAGTACAATTTTGTAAAAAGTTTGATATCAGGAACTGTTGTGTCTCACAGGGGATCTAAAGCATTGCTAAATCCGTTTAGTGTAAAAACAAAGCATGTAAGCAACAGTCTTTCTCTGTGTGTCTCTTACTCTCCTTCATTTTTCCTACAGCTCAACTCGACTGATCTTTTCTGAACACAAACAGCAGAATAGATACAGTCCACTCTAATCGATCCATGCATGCGGTATATGTCATTCCTCAGATTTGCTTCAAGTACATAGTGTGTATTGTAAATTTGCCAGCTTAAAGTCAGGGAACAAGATTCTGCCACAGACAACACATCGCACTGCATAAAAATGGAATCTCCCAGAAGCATCTTCAGCATTACTCCTATGTAACAAACTGGTGGCCAACATTAGTCACAATTTCTTAAGTCTCATCGTTGGGGATCTTGCTGCATTTTCTGAAATTTCAAACAATTGAACTTTACAAGAGACAAATGCTTGAAGCATATTCATAAAACAATGTCACACTAACGTTTAATACCACCTCCATAAATAAAGTACTCTGGAATGATAAAAGGTAAATGGACCAAATATAGAATACACTGTTCTCACTCTTCATAATAATCAAAAACAATTTTGTACAAAAATATAAGTTTGTGACATCCAAAACCTTGAATTCAAGTTTTAAAAAATAAATATTTCCTTGTCGCCCAAAGGTTATGTGACAGCCTGAATACCTGTCAATACCTCTGTTACATCTATCTGGTAGGTATGAATATAGACATATATAAATAGAAAGATCTGTATCTGTGTTTTAGGAAAGGCATTTGACAGTAATTCAGTGCACTAACAATGAGTAGATTTATAGATTTTTCTCTGTGTAAGCATTGACCATCTGGAAAAAGAACAGGCTGTCATTATGAGCTCTCCATTAAATACAAGGCAAAGAATATTCCTTTGTCATATTATTTTAAACAATATACTTACACCAACACGCTGAGTACATCTGAACTGACTTTTCAATACTGTAGCAACAATTGCAACTTTTTATTATTTTTTTTAATCCATGAAAAACACCAGCAAAATAAAATAATTAAAATTGTTATGCTGTACACAGAGGATAAATATTAGACATCATTTACTGTTTTATGTGCAATTATGTAGTTCCCAAAAAAGGTGTCAACGTGACACCTGGTTTCCAACCTGTACAGATCTTTTACACAAACAACATAAATACCATAGAGAAGGTTTTGCATAAATAAATTTGCTTCAGGATTCTTTCAAAAAGAAAAATGGGGGGGGGGGGGGGATAATAAATGCAAAATACTATTGATCGAAAGCCCTTTTCTGACCACTCCTGACTACAGTAGAGTCTTGACCCTGTGCATTCTTGTGAAACCTCATGTCCTTTCACCAAGCCCAACAATGAACACGGTAGTTTAAATACAAAAGCAGCCATGGCTTAGAGTCGCCATGCCCCACCACTGTTCAAGATGAACACAGCGTTAATACACAACATTAGAGCACAAACACAGTATTAACCCACTCTTAACATGTATTCCCCAAGCAAAAAGAAATCACGAGAGAATACAGTGCAAAAGGTCTTGGAATGCTAGCAAATCTGTCAGTTGAGTTTAAACTCAAAAATAGCGAATTAGGTACCAATGAAAGTGCCTCGACGTTGCACAGTACCGCAGACCCCTTGTGTAGACATTAAATCAATTTTTCAATAATAAACACCGTAAATTAATACTTATAAAAATGCTGAAACTCTCAGTTTGTAGAAAAGGCTGTTTTTACCTGTATTCACAAATTGCACGATATTAAACAAACCAACAAACTTACAAACGATATGCTTCAATGTATTATTGAGACACGGTAACCAAACTTCAACAAATACATTTTCACTTTTATACCTACATTACAATATAGCTGACATCAATATCTGGGGGTATTTAATTTTTCAGGGATGTGAAGCTTTCATTTTTAGACAACTTCAACAGCAACGACAAATAAGTTTTTTTTCCCTCCTAAGACCATATCACTGGTCATTTCTAAATGTCCAGATTCCTGTAATAGTGCATGTTATTAAACAGTAATGAAAAGCTAACAGCAAGGGTTACCTCGGAGCTCACTCTGATCATAATGAAAAAAAAAAAAAAAAGGAAAGACAGAACATATTCCAATTTCCTTAAAGTGGAAAATTGCCTTTTTAGTCCAAAGCTGGGCTGGTGGTCTTCCTCTGGGCTTTGTTGAGCGCAGGAATCCCCAGAATGAGTCACTGCTTGTGTCCTGAACACCATCCAGGCTCACCAATGGGACTGTGTATCAATTTCCCCTACTAGTCATCCCAGTTGTTAGGACTGTTTAGTATTGCTGTTACTCAGTCCATGGGTCCCCTACTGACCTGGTCATGGTCAAATTCAAAGTGCAGTCAAATGACAACATATCACTTAGTATGGCAGGGGATATTTCTGATTGTTCTCTTTAAATCACGCGATGTGTGGGGGATGAGGCGGCCAGGGCTTCTTGGAGGTCAGAGATGAGTGTAACTGGCCTGAAGCAGTGAGCGATGCCTCTCCCACTTACTCTCTCACCCTGAATGGGGCTGGAGGTATCTGTCACGTGGGACAGGGTTTCCACTCTTACTCTGCCATTCATCTCTGTTACCTTACCACACCAACTCACCCGCTAACGGCAAGAAAAGCATAACAGGGGATCGCGGGTGAGAGATCGAGAGTTTGCAATGAGGCATGGGGGAGAGAGAGCGAGGAAAGGAAAAAATCCCTTTTGCATCTGTCGTCATTTCAGCAGCTGGTGCTCTCACCGCTTTTGGCCATGGTAGCAGAGCTGACTGCTATCTGGCAGCCATTGGTCACATGATTCATGACTTTCTGTTTAAGCTGCGCCACCTGCTCCCTCAGGATGCTGGCAGTGGACGCCAGGTCCGAGTTCTGCGTCTTCAGCACCTTGACCTTCTCTTCCAGGCGCGAAATCCGCTCCAGCTTCCTCTTGCGGCACTTGGAGGCCGCGATGCGGTTCCTCAGCTTCTTTCTCTCTGCTTTGATCCTCTCCTGGGTCTCCAGATCTATCGGCGACAGGGATGGAGGTGAGCTGGCCGTGTCCCCTCCGGGTGGGTGAGGTACTTCGGGGACAGTCTGTGGGGCATCCAGGCCCCGGCCGTGAGGGTGGTGGGCCTGACCTTGGGTGGCGTGGCCTGCTGCGTGGGCAGATGAGCCGTAGGGGACCTGCCCTCCAGGGTAGGAGGAGGACGAGGAAGCGGCCGAGAGCTGGTTTGGGTTGTAGCTGCTCAGGTTGGTGTATATGGGCATCTCACCGCTCGACATGAGGTTTCTCTGATATGGGCCCTGGATGGAAGAGGAGGGGGACAGGGGACCTCCCACTAGCTGGTTCTGCTTGTGCAGGTCAGCCAAAGCCTTGACGAAACCGTCAGCAAAGCCCTCTTGCTCATTCGTGGCCTGGTTCCTGTACAGGAAAGTGCTGCCAGAGGAATTGGGCGCAGGGCTTGTCGTAACCAGTCCCTGGTTAGACTGGATAATCAGGTGCTCCAAATCAGGGGAGGAGAGCTTTAGAAGGTTCATGTCAGCTGAGGACATGAGAGAGCTGTTTGGATTGCTGTTCATGCCCAGGCTGTTTGGGTTGATGTTGCCGTTGGTCCCAGCCTGACCCTGCAGGAGCTTCAAACCAGAGGCGCTTCCGACCGTGCTAGGGAAACTGTGCACGGCCATGTTCTTCTTGCTCATCATCTTGTGGCCCGGATATCGATCGTAGTCGGGAATTGGTCCGAAGTTTGAAATGCTTGCAGTGTCATCGTGATAGAAGGGTGTTTCCATCTTACCCGTCATTGACAAAGCAGCATGAAATCTTCATAATCTGATTAGAAGGAATCGGAGCTGTGCAATTGGCCCATAAACATAGTCCACAAAAGAAAGTGACCCTTAATGAAAAAGTTCAAAGGGAGACCCGTGCCTTATAAATCTCCACTATTAGCCCTGTAAAAGACAGACAGATTGATAATTGTACAGATGTATTAATCACACTTAAGTTTTGAAACGCCACTCTAGTATCATTCCAAGAGCTTCGTAGACTGCGGTCAGTAACAAGCATCAGAAATTAATCTGCACCCTGTTGACCTTCAGCGGTGAATGTTGTTGCGACTATGGCGCAATAACTAACAACATTGCAACAAGAAGACCGGAGGTTCCCAACCTTCCCCCTGGCAACTAGCCCACTGTAACCTACCGAGCGTTCTGCGTGCTTTGTTTCATGATTCATGGACAGAGATCGGAAACCAGTCGTTTGGATACCCCGTGGTGTAATGCGCTGATTAAAACGACGAATCTTAATTACAGTTGGTGCACTCGTGAGATTAGGGCTAAGCGCGCCAAGGCTCATCTACGCCTCCGATAAATATTTTGTTAGATTGTGTAGGCTGTGTAATTATTAACGTCGTTAATACGCCGTGTCCGTATTAATAAACATTCGTCGGAGTTAAGTAATGAATAATTATTACAGTAACTCTCTACCGCGAGTAGGATATGAGCCGTCTTTACTGTCTGTGTAGGAGACAGGAAAACCCGGGTTATGTGATAGCGATGTAGATCACTGGTGCTTGAGAAATAACCTTCTCATGAAAGAATCCAGTGACTCAAAAGTCCTTCGTGTGTATACGATTAGTCAGAGAGCAGAACTGTGACATAAAATACCATTCAACGGTGATACATTACCCACGCATCCTGCGAGCCGGCTGCGTCTCCGTCGAGGTCTTCACTGTAAACCGAATGCGATCTCGGGCGAACCAAACTCCCGCTCCGTACGAAACAGCGCAACTGGCATGTAGTCCAAATTTTTGTTTTGTTTTTCGGAGGAAAATAATCTGATGAGGATTTCTACTTTAAACCATAACTTAAGATGAACAAAACTGCGTCGTCTCAGCACGGTCAGCGATCACGTCCGTCGGTGCTGCTTGCTCTCAGCGCAACTGGCACTTTCCGCTTGACTGATCAGTAATAAAACACGCCCTTCTCTCTGGTTCTTGAAACTAGTTCACATTCGCTGACGCCTCCTCCCGCTCAAAGGTCCTCTTATTGAGCATGTGTGCGGCTCGTTGCGTTGCGTGCTAGTATAAAATTGTCTTAAAAACCCTTCTCACGCTCATCAGAACTTTATTGGGTGTCGTCAGCACTCTTAGCAAATTGAATCTATATATCCAACTGGCGCTGTGTTTTTGATTACTGCAAACTAAAATGAAACCGAAAACTAAGGAATCTGACAGGTAGACAGCGCTTCGTTACATATGCATTTATTTATTATTACTTATTATGCATATGTGCTTCCCATTTTATCGAAATGTAGTGTTCATAATAGTACATAAATGTTGGAGGCTGAGTCAAAAAACACGAACTGACACTAAAGCTTGTAGTTCGGATCTATGTATTGTGCTGTCATCTACCTGTGATCCTGAGTGTCATTACCGCAACCAGATATCAATTATGATTTTTTTTTTCAGCTAATAAGTACCACATCCAACCTCCGTAAAATATACTAAATTAATATTACTAAGTCTTGTTTGTTGTGAATAAAATATATTGCACAATGCTTTTGTCTACAAAGACGACCTTCCGTTTGTGTATCACCTCGGACCGTTTTATTCAGGCTACATAAACTCCGGAAAGTGGGACTTTCTTTAGACGGCATAGAGAACTGGTGTATAGTACACAGCACTCTACCACAGAACCTTTCTCTACAGTCACCAGCCCAACGTATTCTGTCTCAGTTTTCATGCTCTCCACCCTTATATGCCCTGAGGTGAAGAGGTACAGGGTCAGCACACACCGTAGCTGCCGTAGGTCTTGCGCTTTCCAGCCAGCTGTTTTACCGCAGTCGCGGTAGGGAAGAAATGCTCCATCCTAAAAGGGTTCAGGGCAGTGTCTAAACCCAAAGCAGAAACACTTGTCCTCCCTCCGACTCTCACACATCTGCATTAGTTAATCGCTCCAAAGGTGATTTGCTCGGGGTTATTACTCCCCCATCCACCCCCACACCCCCGCATACTCAATGCTTTCCCCTCCTTGCCAGCGTTTGTTTGAGGGTCAGGTGTCCAGCCGAGGCACCGCTGTCTTTTAGACGATTAACCTGATGCGCAACTCTCGACGAGGGCTTTTAATTCGCTGACAGCATCAGGGGATTTTAGTGGGGAAAGCGCTTATGTGATATGCTAAGACACAACTGTGGATCAGAAAAGAACAAAACGGTCCCCTTCATGTAAAACACATCGCTGTTAACCTGGTCAGCGGTTGTGCATCTTAAGCTTCAAATCAAAGGAACAATTTTAACCTCATCGTCTAGCTATAATTAGACATCACATTAAGGTGTATTGACACTATAATCAATCACATTTGGCTTTTCTGTTCGAACTATCTCTTTCGTGATTTGCGTAAGCAGTATATAAAATGGCAAACTTTATTTCGTGCGCAAACATGTTGATTAAAAGGGAGCAGGAAAAAATGAAATCCAGTTATACCGGAATTGAATATGAAGTGGGGGAAGGGGATGACTGGGGGAAAAAAGAAAACCCAAACTTGTCAAGAAAAAAAAATCGGAACGCAAATTTAGAAGTTCAAAGGCACACACCGAACTTATTTTCCATTTCAGAAATATGTTGCGGAGGTGGAATAATATTCCAGCCTATTAACGTGTGATGGAGAAAAGGTTTTCACCGTTGCGCGGGTTTGTGTTCTGAGTTCATGGCATCAACTATCCTTTCTTCTCTATTCTCTTCCTCTCGCCATTTGGACAGGACGGGTACGCCACCTTAATGCCTTAATGACGACCGCGCAGTGATGGCAAATAAAAGACAAACCTCTCTCCTCCTCCACGAAAAGCATTTGGAGTTTAACACTCCTGCAGGCCTGCTATTTATTAGTGGGAGCAGCGGCAGCCATATTATATGTAATAAAGCCGCTGAGTGCTAACCAGTGACAGATAGACAGTGTCGCATTGAATGATATTGCGCTAAAAAGTCCATTAGCTACTCGCGTACACTGTGAGCGTATTATGTAGACTTTTCAGCTGGTCTTTAACTCTCTGTCTGTCTGAGTTCTCTCAGCTTGCTTTGGAGCGATGTGGCGAGGCGGTCACAGCCCGTCTGTTATTATAAAAGTATGTTCAAACGATATACATAGGGTAAAAGTCCTTGCGAGTTGTATAAATTACATAGCCGGCAGGTTAAAACCCCGTTTTCAAGCTCCGAAACCTTGCCTTAGGAATGAAATCTTAACCGATCATTGGACCTATTAGTTAACCGCATCAAAGCTCCAGTTGTTTTGCTATCTTGTTTGGGTTTGTTCAGATGTTTTAAGCTTTTGATGTTTCATTCTCTGCCAAACTAATTCCCGGATGGCTTCAACCGGTCCACCCAGCCAGTGCTGAGGACCGAGGGCTCGTGTGCTCACTTGGCCGTTCCTACGGCATTAACCCTGGTGAAGTAGAGCGGGGGTTTCCGTCAGGACGAGGAGAGAGTGCGCCTAAGCGGTGATCTGGCGGACTCTATGTATGTATGTATGTATGTATGTATGTATGTATGTATGTATGTATGTATGTATGTATGTGTGTGTGTATGTGTGTGTGTGTCTATCTATCTATCTATCTATCTATCTATCTATCTATCTATCTATCTATCTATCTATCTAGAGAAAATAGGGAAACAAAGTGTGGCTCTCCTCAGTGCTATACCTATATTTATTTACCAGCTGGGTTGCCACAGATATTAGTGGAATAAATGACCATGTTCAGGGTGAGAGGCTTTTGCACAAACAAGCAATGAGGTAGCGTCTGAGTATGTAGAATAAACACGCATTTCAGTCTAAGTTTGAGGAGTGGCTGGACAGCCGTGTGTGTGTGTGTGTGAGCGTGAGCGAGTGAGACTGCTCTCGCTGCCTGACAGTTTTTCTGGATAGACCTACAGCCTGAGTAACAGTACAGTGTGGAACTAAAAAGGGGGTTTGAATTGTTGAAAAGAGCTTGAAAACTTGCATGGTCATGTAAATGCAGAATTAGTCTCTTAATCAGTCATCATGAAGACATTTCTTTGAATGTGGTTTGGATTTTAGTCTTATGTACCACACGTTAGATGACAGCATTCCCTTAAAACAGTTATTGATCAAAATAGTATATTCATGAAGTTATTAATAACCACCAAGTAGGATGAATGTTTAAAAGCACAAAAATCAAGCACTAACATGAGTCAGCAGAGGTATATTTGCTTCACTGGCGTTCATTCAACAGGTGTGATTTGGTATGTGGCTGTCTTCAAATTAGGGAATAGCTATTTATAATAGCCAGTGGCTTAAGCTTGTAATTGAACTCAGTGCCTCTTAATTCCTACTAGTCAGTTACGACTCATGTTACTGGAGTGGAATCAAATGTACTTAATGGAGGAGGCTGGTCACTGTTAATGTGATTCACTCAGTGCAATTTATTTTCACCCTATTCCAAAATTAGTTCTATCAACTATCTGCCAAACCTTCTCAGACTATATTATAATGAAAAAAAAAAAATCATCTTGGGTCCTGTTGGTAAGTGAGATCTGATGGAACACCTGAGCTCAGTGTGGTCAGATCTCCGAGGCTTCATTAAATGGCTTGAACACTCATTAGCAACAGTGTGACAGGGGCTGAATGCTCATTGGTACTGTCCATATGCACATGGGTGAAATGGACTATTCTAATGAATGAGATACATCTGTGTTCATTGTCTGTGATTCCTGCACTAAGACACCTCATAAATGCATATTATCACATTTCTCCATGGTCAGACAGCCTGGTACATTCATTCAATAATTGTATTTAATTATGAGACCATCTCTTGTAATGTATTAATTGGATTCCCTAGATATAGGTTGGGAAAAATGCTTTTCTGTGCATTCCATAAACTGGAAACACTCAAACGTTTTCAAGCTGTTTCATTATCATGAAGAATCATCACTGGAACAGCCATCTCTATGCATCTTAGCACTGAAACGAACAGTTCTGCAAACTCACTGGCACTGACAGCGGTTGCTTAGCATTATCTGATGAGGTGCTCTCCAGCCCATAAGATATCGAGTTTTTCATACCCGGGTTTCCAGTTTAGTGGGCCACCTCATTCTGCACATGACTCATGCTCTCTTCTGGTTGCTACAGAAACATCGGTTGAATGTCAAGCCCGGACACCGGCGTCTGCTCAGGAGTGTCTGATGCATGGTGATGGTGGTAGACAGCATGATGCTGAGGCCCAACGCAATGAGAAAACAATCACAATGGTGAAGTCATACTGGATTTTCGTGTCGTCTGAAGGCTTGGTCGAGTTCTCGTCAACATTTTTTCCTAAGTTTTTTTTTTTAAAGGTCACTTCAGATTTAGTTACAAAATCTGTACAGACTTATTTATTTATTTATTTAGGAATGTGTGTTTTTATGTACAATGTATCTCGTTGTAAGTACTCTGTAGGTTACACTAAATTATAATCATGTTTTTGGTGGAGGAAGCAGAGGAAGATTAGGCTTGAAAATGGGTCAAGAGTTTGGACTGGGCTCTCTTGGAGGGAAACATTCGCCAAAAAGTCCAGTTAGACTCTCTTGCTGCTTGGATTCGAGCTGTGAACCAATCAGCTCCAGTTTGTTGCCACTTCAGCCCCTGGCCAGATGCCATGACAGCTCCGCCCCCAGCATCAGTCAGTGTCTCCTAATAAGGTCTGGCAACAGCAGATTTATTTCTGCTGGGTCTGCTCATAGACAGAGGTTAATTACCCACAACAGCTCCCATGCCTGCTGACTACAGACTGACCAGTGTGTTGCCAAACAGGGCCTCTCTCCCCAAAACTGCCACTGCAAAGGTATCGTCAGAAAATGGTAGAGGCTTTTTACTGATCCCCTCTGGACAGACTGTGCTACTGTGCTTTGACAGTTTCGAGGAAAGTGGGTCCAGGTCACTATAGAGTGGTTGTTTTTCCTGCTTGGACCACATTTGACTGGCACTGGTCCATGCGTTTAGCTCCTTCCAAAAGGCTTGGGCACATTATTAGCCAACATTTGGTCTTGTCAAAAGAACAAACATCCTCATTCGTGGTTGATTCAGTGGTGGTACTCTGTGCTTCATTTCACACTATACTGGTGTCTTCATCTGAACACCTCGGATTTCTTCCCCCTCAGAACAGTTTTTCGTCCATAGATATAAATGGCCACTCTGCTCTCAGGATGCCCTCAGAAAGACAGAGGTGAGTGTGCTGCTGAGGTACACAGCATGACTGGGGCAGGCTATCCCAGGAAGGACACCTGGCTGAGGGCCAGCTGTGGCTCCACACACCCCTGGCCTTGGAGGAACCAATTACTGTATCAGTCATGCCTCGTAATAAAGCTCTTGCCCAACCCTCATGCGCTGTAAATAACTTTGGGAAATGGAAGGAGGGGCTGTAACGAGGTGGCAGTGTGCTCAGGCGGTCGGGGACAGGACTATGGACTGCTCAGCTGAAGAAACACAAGAACTAATGCAACCTCTTTGTTCTACCTGTCTGTAAGGCCCTTTTCAGGTTAGTAGCTACGCCAGTTGTTGCACACCCATCCTCTATCCCTAGGCAACCATCGATAGTGATGAAATATCACAGTCTGATTAAAGAGGAGAGACTTGGTTTGAATGTGAAATAAATATTTTATTGTAGCCACACAGAGATGATCAAAAAGTCTATATTTTTGTGGCCATGTTTTGTTCAATGGCTATATCATAAGCAAGAAAAAAACTATTTAAATTTGTTCTTTCTTTCTCTCTCTCTCTCGCTCTCTCTCTCGCTCTCTCTCTCTCTCTCTCGCTCTCTCTCTCTCTCTCGCTCTCTCTCTCTCTCTCTCTCTCTCTCTCTCTCTCTCTCTGTCATTCAGTATAGGAAGGTTCCCATGGCATGCCCTGCTCTTCTTTTTGTTATTCTGATGGTAAACTGAGCTCCAAAATCTCAAACAGAAAAACTTTTCTTAGTGTATTGCTGTCTATGTGTTCTTCACGGGGGTTTAAGTAATATTTGTTATGCTTAATTCATTTTGACAAGTGGAAATATTAAATCCTTAGGGGGGACTGCACACACAGTTATGCCTAAGTAGTTTAAATAGAACAGAAGCCAATGGGATCGATTTCAACCTGCGCTTTCTGCATGTTAGCAAAAAATATCTGGCCATCCTATTTCTGAACCATGTAAATACACAAATTATGAGAGTATTTGTAGAAACAGCTTATGGAAGCTATCGTGCACAACTAGGGCATCCAGATTTGATAGTTGCAGAAATGCACTTGTATAATGACATTTTAAAAAGTTCATTATACCAGAATAAACTCTGCAAAGCTTTATATACTCAAACCGATGCAAGGGTTCTGGTGTGAAGAACAAAACCCCTCCTATGTCTCCAGTCTTTTTAAAAAAAAAACATTTTTTAATAGGTATTTCATGTGTAGAAGTGGAGCTGGCAGCTGCTCCACAGAGAGGAATGGAGGCTGTGATAGCCTATACGTGCTGTTTCCCCCTTTTCCATCTTGACTTCCTCTGAAATGTAGCCTGTGTGTTTTTGTTTTTTTCTCTCTGAGTAGTCAGCTGTGATTTAATGGGATGTGATCTGTGACAGCTGAATCTGAGTAGCCTGCACTGTATGCGTGCGTGTTCGTGTGCTTGTGTGCGTGCGTGCGTGTGTGCGTGCGTGTGTGTGTATCTTCTGGATTCACAGGATACACATGATCTTCAGCTGTCAGACTGAATATTTGTGCATACATATACCAGTACATTAGATCTCATCCAAGTGAGATGCATCCACCAGTAGTGGATGTGAGCTTTGGGTAAAATAGGATGAAATCTTGTGAATTTTTTACCTGCTTGGATGTTTATTAAACTAGGTGTGGATGATACTGGTGACAAAATAATATCATAATACTTTGATACAAGACATGTTCAGGATAAAAAATCAAAATCACACTATGTAGTTGTTCTAATATTTGCTAAATAGTCTGAACAGACAGTACACCAGCAAAATAATATTGTTAATTTAAAAAGAACAGACATCTGACAGTCTGTCACCACTTGTTGTTGTTCTGGAAGTACTGATGTTACCGTGGTATGCTCACATCTTTTGATGTAATTTATTGTGATAATGATAATGTATTATCATATGCCACTACAATACACATAGTTTAACACTGCTTATGGTATGAAAAATGTGTAAAAAAAAAAAAAAAAAAGTATTTTCTAATGTGAGCAACAGCCCTCAGGAGTGCAACAACACAGAGTCCATTTGAAAGATGGCGGGCATGTCCGGGAACATCATATACATTGTGAGTGTTGAGTATTTTGGTTGCGAGGAAGATTGTGGTGTCTTCCCTGGCAGTGTGTTTACTCTGGTAGGGTGCAGGCTGGGAGGGAGGACAGGGGCAACACGCAGACTACCCATAGGTCAGTGAGGAGCCAACGCTCGGTGAACGTTAAAAATGCCATTTTGAAAATGACAGACTGGCATAAACATGTCAGAGAGGCATGTGTCGGAGCTGTGGGATGGCAGTTGCTTTTGCTGAACGACTGAAGTAATTATGCTCTGTGGGCAGAAGGTGAGGGAAAGGATGATGCACTGCATCATCATCATCATCATCTTGCGTTCAGCACTCTAATGTAGAAAATATATGGCAATAACACAAAATAGGGGAATGAGAACCCTGTTTGTAACTGTAGGTGGGGAGAGAGAGAGAGGGAGAAAAGCTTCACAGTGGACTCTCTCATTGTCTCTCAGTGAGTCAATCCTCTCTTGTAATTGTGTTCTCAGGATTTGATGCACAGTCATACTTTTGTGCCGTAACCGTTGGTGGCTGTCAAAATGGGTTCACTGTTCGCATCTCTGTTAAGGTGGCAATGAGGTTTTTTCTCGTGTGTGTGTATACTGTGTTCACGGAAATGATGATGAAGGGTGTGTGGGGTGGAGTAGCTAAAGAGTAGTTGTGTGTGTTTGTATGATGGACTGTAACCTTTTCCACGGCGATACAGTGGGTTCGCTACAGTGTTTTCTTCCTAAAGTAGATTATTTTTTTGGTGGGTATATGATTTGGAAGCAGCACTTGTGTGAAAGAATTATTAAGATAGAACTGGAATTTAGTTTCACTTTGTCTGTTGTAAAAAGCACAAATAAAATCGAAATTGAATTGAAACTGTGATTGCCACATAAGCATACATCATTTTAGGGTGAGGTTTTCTTCAATGTACTACAATTAGAGGTTTAAACACTGCTCTCTGTTTGATGGGCAAACTTTAGAAAGAACGATTTCAAACATTGTTAACAAATTTCTGTTAAAAAGGTACTATGAGAAAACAACAATAATAATAATAGTATTTTGCGAGATTCCTCAGCCACAGAGAGTGAAAACACCCATCACTTCTGATGGGTCCCTTGCTGCATCAGCCTGTAGGTGGTGGCATGACATGTTGATATTCACCAGCATGTCTAATGGACTGTCCACTACCATCCAACCTGCAGTAGGTTGGATAAATTGACCAGAAATCACTTTTGACAGCCCTGTGATAGGGGTTGACCCCTTTGCTGGTTGGGCAGATTTGGTCTGGGATTAGTTGTAAGCTGTCATAATTAGGGCTGACTATCCTGCAAGATGGCTGAGTCTTCACTGGGGGAAGAAGCACATAAATCTTTCACATGATGAAAACGCCAAAGTAAATTGATGTGATCATACGCCATTAAAAATAGAATTCCACCATCACTCGAAAAATCCTTTCAAAATATGAAATTACATTTCAAATGACATTTTTACAGATTTGTAAAAAGAAAACTACACATAATGTATTTTTCTTGCATTTAAGTCAGGGATTGGAGATCTCCCTTTCAGTTCAAAGTTCAACTTAAACTTGAAAATAAAAAACCTTGTGTATAAGGTTTAGAGTTGAGTAGGATAGAGTAAGTAGACTCAAGTGTGAGGTAAAGCACACCAGCTTGAGGATGTGTGTGTGAGAGAGAGACATATACGTACAGTACTGTGGAAAAGTCATAGCAATTTAAAAAAAATATTCAAACATTAACACAGTTGTTTTCTAAAGGTTATTGATATCATATGAATTGGACTCCCAAAGCTGTTCTAGAAAAAAAAGTAAACATTTCAGC
This sequence comes from Electrophorus electricus, assembly GCF_041902795.1. Lineage (NCBI taxonomy): Eukaryota > Metazoa > Chordata > Actinopteri > Gymnotiformes > Gymnotidae > Electrophorus > Electrophorus electricus. Next base: position 27,001,030 of record NC_137504.1, on the reverse strand, counting down.
ATTATGCAAACACACTAAAGCTCAATTAAGACTCACATCTGTCCAGTTCCAGACTGGGCAGACTAGAGCCCTGCGCTCAGCACAGCTCCAGCACAGCTGCGGTAGGTGCTGGTAACACCAGGGTCATCAGTTCCAATCCCAGGGAGCACATGTACAGTCTTATTCATAAATATATGTAAATTGCTCTGGATAACAGCACCTACCGAATAATATTAATGTTTACAAATGTTTGTGTGGCATCACTTGGTTGGGGAGAAAGAAAATAGGCGCAACCCTAATCAAAGGATGAAGCTTGAATGAACTTATTACGCTGCCACATTTTTGTTTATGCAAATAAACACTTGATAACTAGTTTCATGTCTCTTAGGTGGCATACGTCTTGTACAAAATATGAAATCTCAAATGATTCTTATGAAGTGTCACACTTTCCCCCATATAATTACAAGAATGTGAGCTCTGACTCAGAACAAGAGGTACTGAGAACCTTTTTATTCCTTTTAGTTGAGTAATCATCATGATGATATAAAAATAAACAAACAAACAAACACACACAAACCATTAAACTATTGCACAAGCATCACAGGACTGGAGTAGAAAAATCTTAGTTAAACTGGGGAGGTGTTTTTTGCTGACTCTGTGTGTGTGTGTGTGTGTGTGTGTGTGTGTGTGTGCACAGATGATGGGTAGATGGCACTGGGTGATTCGGGATGGGGAGGGGAAGGTTTCCAGGCTAAACATTAACAGGTTGAAAGCTCTTTCCTAACATGAATTCTGGGCCTTGTTAGGCCACTGTCCCTTGTGGACCATTGGCAGGATTGGATCACCGTGGCAACACTCTCTCCGGTCTCTGCCCCTAACCATGGCAGAACACAATCAAGCCGTCCTGCTATAGCTCAGATGAGCTGATTCAGTTCCACCCAGCGATCTCACAACCCACTCACCAACCAGCTAGCACTAATATACACATATACAAACATTCATATCGTTGTTTTTAGGGGATTTATATTTATACTCTATGTATCACTGCCTCTAAACCCTAAAGAACAGAAAGAAATATTTTGGATCTTTCAATTTTTCAAATAAAAGCTATATTTTATCTTAAATCTGTACATGCATGGGCCTATGTACACACTCGCCTTCATTCACACACACATGCACATACTCATTCACTTCACAAGTGTGTGTTTTCCCTGCTGACCTAGGGAGGGTTTTTTTCAACCTAGTGTTTTGGGTAATTATGATGACTTCATCCAGGGGGGTGTCAGGTGTTGTAGGGGGATGGGGGACAACACATGACAGTATGTGAGGTCATTAAAATACGCACTTTATGATAATCACGGCCTCTCAAAATGTAAATGTGTCCAGGTGATACCCCTGCTTCTCTAGAGAAGGCAGTTGGGGCCGTGACCTACACCCTGCAGTTACAGTAAAAGCAGACTCTTATAGTATGTGTACTAATACTTGAGTTATTACACAAGTCTTTATAGACTTAAGTACTCTTAATCCATTGTGTGTCGTCAAAACAATCTTGAAAACAAGTATGTGTAAGGCTGCAGTTAATTTGAGTGCAAGGATCCTCTCTGCCTTAAAGTGGTTTTACAAGAAAATTGTTATATTTCGTTACATTTCCTGCCAGATTAAACACTGGTAAATCACTGCAGACTGATCCTTATTGTGTGTAGGCCAGTCTGAGTGATGTCATTCACAATTCTACTGAATCATTTCTGGTCAACTGCTGAAACTGAATAACTATTTACTAGAATCACTTGAAGTTTCTGCCATAGAGATGAACGAAAAAAATCCAAACATTATTTTAAATGTAGCACACAAAGAGTGTGGGATATTAATAAATCATTCTGGCAATAAATGTTGTGGTTTGAAAATGTAACAGTGCTTATGTTACACTTGTAGAAGGAAATGATGAACAATGGATTTCACAATAGCTCCAGTTTATTGATACAGGTTCTTTGATGCGTATCAAACCTCCAGGCATTTGATGAGCCATTACATTTGTTGCATGGTGTGTATGTGTGTGTAATCGCTCAGGCTTCAGAGTTTTCTCCTCCTCTCAGAAGTAATGTGGCAGGTTTTCAGTGAGACAGTGTGATGTGATCCCTCAGAACGAGGGCAAACAGCCTCTCAAGCCTGGGCATGAGTCTGCTGCCCGGAACACCTAAAACTCAGAGCCCTGCAGCACAGAGAGAGTTAGTGTTGGAGCACACACAGACACAGCACTGGAGAACAGACAACCAGAGAGTACCATTAGAACATCACAGCCAAGCTACCCTGCATAGTATCTACAATAAAAACATTCTTAATCCGAAAGCAGTCTATTACACATGCAAACTTTTGCAAATATCACCGGTTTGTTGGTCAGATTGCATGTACATAATAATAGTACAACCTGAAATTGAGTTAGTTTGTGGTTATGTAATCAAAATTATCAGCATCACTGCTAATACCAGTAATTTCATGAAAATCTAAGAAGAAATAATAATAATAATAATAATTATTATTATTATTATTATTATTATTATTAGTAGTAGTAGTAGTGTCTCGGTATGGCCCCTCCTCTGTGTGTGTGTGTGTGTGTGTGTGTGTGTGTGTGTTTGTCTGTATGGCCACACCCTCTGTGTGTTTCTCACCTGCTCATTGTTGTGTATTGTTAGTGTGCTTGAATATAAGTGTGTTTAAGTATGAATGTTGTCAATGTTTGAACCCTGTTAGCCTGCAAGCCACGTACTTGTTTTGTGTTGCAATAAATGCATCATTGTGTTTTACACGATTCGTCCCGGCATCCTGCTCTGCATCCTTGCGTTACTAGTAGTAGTAGTAGTAGTATTGCACACATTGGAATCATTGTACTAATCATTGTACTAATCCAGTTCAATTACTGACAACATGTGTAATCTGTAAATGTCAGTTGGATTTTGCAGACCTAGATCTTAATTTAACAATCAGTCCTTCAGCAAAGTGTAGACAAGTACCTCTAACAACTTTATAAACCTGACTTCCTTCATCTTCCATTTTGAGTGACCATAATCTGGTTGATGCTTGCCATTTATTGGCCTAGTAGTGATACAACTACATAAATGGGGGTGTTTTAAAACAAATATCATGTATTTGAGGGCAGTTCATGTAAATGAGGCACCGGTGTGCTGGTGCTTGTTTGAAGATGATTCGTCAGTTGCACTCATATCACTGTTCATTTTGAAGTCGTACAATACGATTTCAAGAATCAATCCTGGAATAGTTTGTACGCAACTCTGACAAATAAAGGCCATTACCTGTCAGTTTCCTGCCACCTGTCTGCTGCTCCACTGGTCACATTAGCCTAAAAAAGCACCCCAACTCCTGGCAAACACTTCATACCAGTACCTGTTTGATCTCAGTTTTACTGAAACTTCTTCCTGTAATGATGTGTGGGTTTATAGCACTTCTTTTCTTTGTGTCCTTAGTAGTCTAATAAAAACATCTGTGGGGCAATTTCATGCATTGTTACAGTGTCAGCACTCATTTAGGAACCTCTCAGAGGACATTTTACAGCCACACTGTTTGATTAATGCTGGATGTCTTGCTTAATAGCAGATAGCTCAATAGCAGCGCACATTCCTGTAAATTTGCAGATCATGGCCAGGCATAATGTATGGCATGTGTATCACCATGATTGGCCCTTTCAGCTGCAGCTAAGTCCAGCTTCCACTCCTATAGTTTTGACTTTGTGGATGTTAGGAGGGCATGTATTTCTCTGATTTTGAGCAATTAGGCCATCCAGTAATAAGACACAGCATCTGCATCATCAGTACATGTACCTGTAAAGGCCCACAGCATGAGACATGCATGTTTTGTTTCCTCTTTTCTGTTTTTTGCATCATGTTTCTCATTTTAAAGTCTTTATTAATTTTCTCGGACTACTGGTCAACTAGTTATGTCAGACCACTTGCAGAGTGACACGTTTCCCAAGTTTGTCACATATACTGACGATTGTCATTGGTCTAATTGGGTCATGCGATCTTAATTGGAAGACGTTTGGCCTAATTTATAATTGAGTAATGAACTATAGTCACCTGATTGCTCACACATGGATCTCTTCTCTACTGAACGCCCACTCAACCCAGCTTTCAAGACATCCTCAAGATGCCCCTGGATGTTGGTCTTAGCCAAACACTCAACCCAGTGTTTATGCACCATTCCTGACTAAACCTGTGTGCACCTTTCTATTCACTACTCTCCGGTTGTCAGCAGGATCTGGGTGATTGTGGACTGACAGCTACTGTATTTATTTCAAAAGATGAGTATGTGACATGTCCTGTGGTGCTCTTGTTTCAGTTGCATGTGCTGTGAGGCTTTCTGGAGGGGCACATGAACCTTCTGAAATGGGAATGGAGCGGAGGAACTTTGGAAGGCACACGCACAGGCTGTTTTCTTCCTGCTCATGGACCGCTCCCAGCTAATGCCTTATACCACAGCAGAGTGAATGGAAAAGCGACAGTAAAGGGGGTGAGACAGGGCACTGAAGTCATGACAGAGTTGTCATGTCGTAATTGCAGAAACATTCATTTTTATTTTCATTGCTTAGCAACACTGTGTGTGTGTGTGTGTGTGTGTGTGTGTGTATTGCACCATGTCCCTCTCTCCCTCTGTGCAGATGTAATGAGAATGAACCATTTCCTCCAAAATAAGCACAGTATATGGGATTTTTACTTCTTGAGCAAGTAACAGGATGAGACTAAATTTGACTGAGAGTGGTACCAGGGCCACATGCTCAAGCTTCTCTTCCCAGCATGCATTGTGCAGCTCCTGGGCAGGCAAGGCTCCAGAGAAATCCCCAGGCTTGCCATCCTCCTCCTCTTCCTCATCATCATCATCATCATCATCATCATCATCACCACCACCACCACCACCACTCAAACACGCAAACACTAAAAGGACATTGTATTCACTGTAGAGCAAAAGTTTTCTCTGCACCCTTTCACTTGCAAAACATGCTGCATTATGGCAGTCTGTACGTCTTTATGGGGTATGCAAATTGTTCCCATCCCGCAGGCTGGTTGCAAGTGCAGACTTCACTGCACACACACGCAGCGCCAATTAATTGGGCATTCAAACAGTGATGTGCTGCCCAGGCACTGGCACAGAGAGGCTGCATGTTGACATCCAGTCGAGTGTGCCCTCATCCCCTCAGTCGACTAGCCCGGCGGCTCTGTTAAGTTAGTGGCTTGGCTCTGATGGGCGCTTGATGGAGCAGTGGCTACAGTGGGGGGAACAGCGCTGTGCATACACACATGAACAGACCCAGCTGCGTCTGTTTCCCTGGAGAGACGCAGCATTCAGGACTCTGAGACACAAGCAGATAGATTGGCAGTAGAGAACTGCTACTAGTTAAGTGGAAAAAAGGCAGAGGAAAAAGACACTCGAGAATCTGTAAGTCGCTTTGTGACCGATCTGGTCGTCATAGCTTGGCTTTCCAGTTGGTCCGTTTGGCGCGAGATTCAGAACTGTCCTACACGATACCCAGTGAGCATGTGGTTACAATGTAAAACAGATAACACATAATCAAAGATCAAAGTGCTTCCTTGTGCATTTAAACACACGCACACACGCGCGCACACACACACACACACACACACACACACACACATACATATATATACACATATATATATATATATATATATATATATATATATATATATACATATATATATATATATATATATATATATATATATATATATATACATATATATATATATATATATATATATATACATATATATATATATATATATACATATATATATATATATATATATATACATATATATATATATATATATATATATATATATATATATATATATATATATATATATATATATATAGAGTATGGTTGTTATTATTAGAATAAATAATTGCTGTTGCCATGAGACGCATGGCCCACGTCTTGTGATTCATCTGCAGATGTAGTTCACATTTATTATTGCATAATGCAGACCGGTTTATCCAGCAGTAAGGACGTCCCCGGGCACAATGGCTCTGATCGGCAGCGTGCCTAGCATTCTCCGCTGCTTGTCCATGACGTATGGCTACTGTCCCCTGCGCCACATCTGTTTGGTTTTGGTGACCTTTCAGTTCAAGCGCGCACGAGAACAGCCTCGGCGTTTTATTTACGCAGAGCTAAGGTCCGAAGCAAAGGCACTACGTACCCTACATACATTTATATACACATATACATTCGTTTGTAGAGGCTCCTGCTGTTTAAAATAAGTGACAGTGAAGATATTTGGTCTCCCAAACGAGCGATGCCTGGCGGTAAAGGATAATAGGCTCATTCCTCAGACAATCGTTTTATCCCGGCTAGCACGGAGCCGTCTGATCTGAACCTAGCCAGAGCAACATAGGGTGGCAAGGTGCATCACGGGCTTCTGGCAGACCCTGAGAGCGACTGCGGCTTGTGCAAAGAGAGCAAGAGACGGCAAGGCAACAACAAGCGCACTAATCACCGTTTTAAAATTCATTAAACACACGGGCGCGTACGCGTACGCACGAACAGACGAGGCTGAATGAATCACACCTCTCCAGTGAGCGCGCGCCTCTGGAGACCGAGCGAGCCAGCCCACGTATCGGCCGCGCAGGTGGAGAACTCCGCGAAGCCTGGATACTGAAGAATGCGCGCTCGTGTGTGTGTGTGTGTGTGTGTGTGTGTGCGCGCGCGCGTTCTTGCCCACTCAGCTTTGCCGTCTCTTTGCTGCTGAGATCTGACACCTGCTGATTCACCATCGAGACTCACCTTAGTCATTTACCGCAATAAATAAAGCCACCAGGCACAGCACGCCGGCAGTGCCAGCTAACGCGCTCCTTAGGCTGCGCACGGGCTCCTAGCACACGCCATAGACTTCTCTGTTATACGAACTACCGCAGGTACTCGCCGCTTCAAGCTGCTCATGAATTTCTTACTGAGATGCAGTAGAAAAAAAAAGAACTTATGACAAAAACAGCATTAGGGAAAGGTTACGTTCCAAGACAATGTCTTTTTAAACATGTTTTACTGTGTTTTATTTCTGTGTTTGAAGTGTAGGGCTGTATGTTAAGCAGTGTTTAGAGCAGCAGGTGATGATTGTTGAGGTTAAAGCTCTAGGGGCTATTTTTGGCATGGAGGCACTGCTGCATCTTACCTAACATCCAGGTAAGAGAGCTCATTTCCTGTTCTGTTGTGATATTGATGGGTTTCAGGTTTCCACCTGAGTGAACAGCACCTGTTTCCATACCTGAGAGCTGCCATGTGGAGTGTTAGGCTACTGTTTAGATTCAGCTGGCATCTTTATCATCCCTATTGTGTCTCAGCCTGTTGTGAAAAGAGCACACAGTGTCTCTCTTGACCTTCTCTCGTGTTGATTTTAACAACATGTTCTCTTTGGCAGCAATAGCTTGAATGTAACTCACTGAGAGCCAGTAATCTGCTTCTTCTAAGCAGAAGCTTATTTTTCTCAGTTTCTCCCACCAAAAACAGATGTAAGTATTGCTTTGTAAATGAAGAGTGTGATGTGAGTATGTTGCACTTCATGTGCTGTAAGCTGCGAGGGAGACTTGAGTGATGTCTAGGCGGTGCTTGGCTCAGCCTGCGTGTTCGATGTGGGATTTTCCCACCAAGGCCAGCGTTATACTGACATTGGCATGACACACTGGGTGCTGTAACATTATTCATTAAAGCTTGCTGCTCTGTTTTAGATGATGAGAGGATCTGCAGAAGCCATGTTGTTTTTCTTTTTAGTTATTAGTGCACTTTTTTAATGTCTGTCTTTGTTTTTAGTGCTCTGTCTTGTTTTCCTGATTGTCTTTGATTGTTGCCTCTGTGCACCACCCACTGTGTGAGCACTTTCAATTACTGAAACACTCACCTCTTTTTCCTTATTCTTGAGAAACTGCAGTGGAGGGTTGAGTGAAGATGCAGGCAGACAGCCCACTAGGACGAGATGAGGCTTAAAAGCCTTGCCTGGAAAGCATCCTGCAGAAAGCAGGAAAAAAGCACTAAACAGATCAGAGGCGATGCCCCAGTTTTTATTGAATGTTAGGAGACAGGACATTGCAGCGGGAAATTTAATAAGCAGAAAAATGATCCCCACAGAAGGGTGGAGAGAGCCCAGCTATGACTGCAAGCACAGTGAGTAACCCAGTGCCTAATGCCCCATGTCATTTCAGTTGTGGAACCAAGCTTTTTTAAACAAGCCCCCACAGGTTGTTTATTTGACAAAATCCATTTAGGCACTTAATGATAAGCAAATGCCCTGGCATCATGCTTAATACGAGACATACAGAATAAACCCAGGATTAAAGAAATAGTACGGGCTTTCTGTGTGTGTATGGATGCATGTGCATGTGTGGATGTGTGCATGCGTGTGTATGCATGTATGTGCATGTGCTTGTGTGTATGCGTGTGTGTGTGTCTGACAGACAAAAATAAGTTTACCTTTATGTACATTTGTTCTGTTATAGTGTCTCTTTTCAGCTGTTGGTAGGAGTTTAATTTATGTGTGTGTGCGTGGGAGGCTCTTTTTCCATCCTTGGAGCTTTATAGACTTGAAAAGATCTAGGGCTAGTTGGTTGTTTTGGTGATACTTCTATATACATCCATGTTACTGACTTCAGTAAAAGTAAAATGTATAACACAAACTAATATCTGTGTTCCACCAGAGTATGACTCATGGCTGAGATTATGCAGTCTGCTGTAAATTCTTACACAGAAATGATGTGTTTTTAAACACTATATGTAGACTCTTCCTCTGACACGCTAAACACTCTACACAAACACACACAGAGATTTCTAAAGTGAGAGCGTTCAGCTGTGTTTTTGTTTTTGGGAGGTGCTGCCATAGCAATGTCCTTCAGAGAAGGGCAGGGTTTGAGAACACTGCATTTGGCGTGAGTTTGTCCTGTTGATTTTTGAAGAGTGCACACACATGTGCGCAGAACTAAGTCCTTACAGTCACCCCCAGTCGCTCCTGTATGACCGGGGTTAGCAGGCAGTCTAATCCCAACTGATGTTCATGGACTTTTAACTAAAGACAGTAATAGGTAGTAATGATCTAACCAGTCTAATATCAACTGATGTACACATGTTCAGGGAGTTTGAACTAGAGAGAGGGAAGGGTGGTGATGATCTGACCAGTCTAATACCAACTGATGTACACATGTTCAGGGAGTTTGAACTTAAGAGAGTAAATCTATAACCACAGCAAGTTTCTGGTCATGCGAGAGCGAGAGAGAGAGCGAGAGAGAGAGCGAGCGAGAGAGAGCGAGAGAGAGCGAGAGAGAGAGAGAGAGCGAGAGAGAGAGAGAGAGAGAGAGAGAGAATGAATCTGTGTGGGTCTAGAGAGCTGCTGGTTGGGTGATAGTTGGCACCGGTGGCACTTTCTGATGACTCAGGTATTCCTCACCCAGAGTGTGGTGAATCATCATGACGGATCATGATGGTGAGATTCTCGCTCATTAGAGTGCGTTCGGTGTGTGGTTGAGCTGATGAACCTGAGAAAGTGCACACGAGTATGGCCAGAACTCCTTCTGAGGTGTGAAAACACACACACACACACACACACACACACACACACACACACGCACACACTCAGTGTTGAGGAAGTAAACTTTGAAACTTTTGGACACCACTGGAGACACACCTGCACAGCTCAGATGAGTCCCAGACAGCCATCATGTCAGACACAGCTGATTACAGCTTACAGGCAGCATGGGGGACACAACTCCAAACTTCTTTCTTTAAAAAATAAATAAATGAAGCAGTTTAGACCTAGAATATAACCACAGCTGCCAAGATAAAATGACATGAGGAATGTGTGAGCAGTGTCAGCGGGGGCTGCGACGGCGACATGTCTGGTGGCCGGCCAGGATGTAAGAGCCGTGTGCTGAAAGGTATCGTCACGCTTCAGACCCCCAGGATGCACTATTTTGCTAGCAGGACCCACCCACAGCTAACACTCCCACTGACAACAAACTAATCTGCACTGCTCCCGTCTACAACTTTGCACTAAGTCTGAGTTACACCCTTCCCACAATTTTCATGGCATTAAAGTCGTTCTTTCAACATATATCTTTCCAGATGAACAACGTTTATTTCAAAATTTGTATTTAAAACACCTTTAGGGATATGTTCACTGGCATTTGTAGTAAAAAAAATAAAATAAAATTGAAGGAGAGCAGAAAAAAATGTAAAATGAATCCTCGGGAATTCAGAGAAATTACATGTAGGGTACAGTTTTCAGCTGTGAAAGGTCAGGTAAAAAAAAAAAAAAAGTCCTGATTTTGCATATCCCAACGGGTGTCACTTATTACTTTTGGCTACTGACTCATAAGCCAGGTGGTTGGAACACAACTCTGAGAACTTTGCTTTCTTAACCCGAGCTAGGGTACATGGCGGCTTGGAGGAACAGCTGATTGATTTCGGAGGATGAATTAGCTTACTACGGACGGCTTAATTGCTGTCGGTGCGCCTCTGTGTTGCCGGTAATACAATGGCGTTACTCACCGACTGTCGACTGTCAAAGATCAACGATTTATTTGCCTGGTTTTGTCGCTCTGCGCACTAGTACGGAACTCCACTCAAACGTTTGTTTTTCATTAGCAGTTGGCGGCCTTCACTGTGAAAAACCCACGGCCAAAAGACATAGCTAGCTCCAGCGTACACTGTTCTTCGCCGTGGAGCTGTTTGCCCTTGTTTTAGTGCCTTTATTCTAGTTGTCATAACTTGACAATGACTGGCTTATTCGTATTTTTTTTCATCATTCATAAGTCATAATGCCTGAAACTATGTTAACAAATACAGTGAGACATCTCTAAAGCACTTTGCTTGCCGTCATGCTCGGAATGCTTCCCAGACTCGGTGCCTTGGCCGTTATTGGCCGTTATTGCCTCAAACGCGCGTTTCTATTTCCTATGAAGACTCAACTAACGGAGAACAGCGCGGCGGCCTTAAGGGAATCGATCTCGCCCGCTTCTCCTATTCCACTTTCTTTTCTTCTTCTTTTTTTATGTTTACGCGAAGAAAATTAAAAAGAAAAAAATTGCCTCTGTTTTCACGGTTGCCATGCTACCGCACACTGCAACCGGATGAAATGACAACATTGACATTACATAATTTGCTTTTGAGTCTGGCAATTTAGAAGTGCAAGAAGTGCTACTTTGGCACGATTCTAAAGTTTTGGAGCACGTAGCCAATAACATTCCTCTACGTCAAAATTGTAAAACCTAGAAAACATTTGAAGCTATGTTCACAATTACCACATAATTAACACACCTAACACTATCGAAATTATTAATTTTAAACGTATAAGTGAATGTTAAACGATGATATGTCATTTTAGATTTAACGTGAAGCATCTTTCCACTGAACACAGGTGCTATCTCCCTAACTGTTGTAACTAAACCCCACTCCCGCCTTTCTCTTCTCTTTACTTAGTTTGAATTCGAATTTGAGTTTGAATTTATTTCACGGCAGGCAACGCGGCTGAGCGCGCGAATGCGCGCCAACGCTAAGCCGCGTGCTCCCGAATCCGCGAGGGCTCATTGCCTGTCACTCTCCCGCAGGCGTGCAGTTTTAGGTAATTAGCCGCACCGATACAATATGGCATTTAATGCTCTTTTTGCAACATTTTAAACGTGCTGCAGAAGGTTAAAGTGATCATCTAAAGTGATTATCACAGGCAGCGAAGAACACATTAACAATTCTCTAATGTAAAGTTTTATTTGATTGCCGGAGTTTAAAATGTTTCAGAGAATGTTAGAGTTATTTGCTTAATCGCGGTGATTTATTTTACATCATAGTTAATCATCTGTGCCACATTGCAACTTTTTGCCATTTTTAAACTTTAATGAACCTTAATTTCTTTTGAAATGTTTTAAAAGCTTTTTCCCTTCTTGTTTGGATCAGATGGTATAACTTGTGGCCAAGACGTAATGTCTCACATATGCAGCAGCACAGTTAGTGTGGATGACACATATGGAAAAGGTTCTGTAAGAAATGGTTTTTTTTTGTCACCCCTCCTGTCACATGGGGCCAGCAGCATGATGTACGTACCATCACAAATGTTGAGTGTCAGTGTGGCACACCGCACACACTTTATTACATACATATGCATGTGCATGTTTACACACACACGCGCACACACACACACACACACACACACACACACACACACACACACACACACACACACACACACACAAATGCACACGATGCAAGATGTTTTACTATGGAAGACCATCCAGATTCTACATATTAAGATGCATGAGTGTGTATAGAAGGGAGTCTAAGGTGTGGATTCTAGCAGCATATTATATTGTCATGCAGTGTATTCCTTTGAAGTGGCAGACTCATTTATTGCTGTTGTTGTATCTGATTATGCTGATTGGATTGGACATCAAAGTTGCTGGATCTGACTTGTGCAATCAGGGCAAGCCAAAACAATAACCTACAAAATGCGCCAGTCACAACAAAGACTTACCACATGTCAAAGAATACACTTCAAAGCCTTATGAAGCTTGAGTTGCTGTCTATGGGGTCCTCTATATATGCTACTATTAAGGCATACTCCAACACGCATACTCGAACAGATGTACTCCCACAAGCATACTGCCACAGGCATATTCCCACAGGCATATTCCCACAGGCATACTCCCACAGGCATACTCCCACAGGTATACTCCCACAGCCATACTCCCACAGCCATATTCCCACAGGTATACTCCCACAGGTATACTCCCACTGGTATACTCCCACAGGTATGCTCTCACAGCCATACTCCCACAGCCATACTCCCATAGGCATATTCCCACAGGTATACTCCCACAGGTATGCTCTCACAGCCATACTCCCACAGGTATGCTCTCACAGCCATACTCCCATAGGCATATTCCCACAGATATACTCCCACAGGTATGCTCCCACAGGTATGCTCCCACAGGTATGCTCCCACAGCCATACTCCCACAGCCATACTCCCACAGGTATGCTCTCACAGCCATACTCCCACAGGTATGCTCTCACAGCCATACTCCCACAGCCATACTCCCACAGCCATACTCCCACAGGCATACTCCCACAGGTATACTCCCACAGGTATACTCCCACAGGTATACTCCCACAGGTATGCTCTCACAGCCATACTCCCACAGGTATGCTCTCACAGCCATACTCCCACAGCCATACTCCCACAGCCATACTCCCATAGGCATATTCCCACAGGTATACTCCCACAGGTATACTCCCACAGGTATACTCCCACAGGTATGCTCTCACAGCCATACTCCCACAGGTATGCTCTCACAGCCATATTCCCACAGGCATACTCCCACAGGTATACTCCCACAGGTATGCTCCCACAGCCATGCTCCCACAGCCATGCTCCCACAGCCATACTCCCATAGGCATATTCCCACAGGTATACTCCCACAGGTATACTCCCACAGGTATACTCCCACAGGTATGCTCTCACAGCCATACTCCCACAGGCATATTCCCACAGGTATACTCCCACAGGTATACTCCCACAGGCATACTCCCACAGGTATGCTCTCACAGCCATACTCCCACAAGCATACTCCTATAGGGATACTTCTACAGGGATACTCCTACAGACATTTATTGCTAAACTGTTTATGTGTGTGTACATGTCCTTGTTTCATGTCCTTGTTTGTTCATACAATTCTTGTTTTGTTTCACCATGAATTCTATCAGTTCTTGTACACTAGGATGATATACTTTAGACAGAACCTGAAGCTTTAAATGATTCATGATAAGAGAATTATTTATATCTTGTTGGATATAGGGAATTAACTCATACTACGATAGAACAACAATAACAACAATGGCAAAAACTCAAAAATAAAACACCTCTATAAACAGACTGTATTTATAGAGAAATATATGAATGCATGAAGGCCTATTAAGGTCAATATTGTAAACAATAAAATATTTAGACAGAGTGGTAGCAGGATTTATTAAATATTAATAGGCTTACCAGGTGAAAACTACAGGATCAGATATTCTGTGGTCTGCTTGGTTTGAGCAGGACATAGATGGAACTCAAATTTACACAATCACTGAACACCTTATCACGTGCTCTTGGGGAGCGTCATGTTTGGAGTGGTGAGCTTGTGGAACATCTGGTAGTCCTTTTTTATTTAGTGAGTTCAATCACATCATCTTTCTATGAGTGAAATAACACCTCATTTAAATGTGTTGAGAGTAGTTTAAGTTCCATTAAAATGTTTTCATTAAGATGGTCAGACACTGAGACATTGAAGTCTATTAACTATGTTTGTGTGTGTGTGTGTGTGTGTGTGTGTGTGTGTGTGTGTGTGTGTGTGTGTGTGTGTGTGTGTGTTTGTGTATGCGTGCGTGTGTGTACTTGTTTTATGAGTACAATCAGGCAGTAGTTGTACAAACAAGTTTTTAAGCAGTCCAAACATTTTCCTTCCATTGTCCATTCAGTCCAATCCAAGAGTTCAGTCCACTCTTAAATCTGTGAAAGCATATTTGGGTACAGCATTTATTTTTCAGTCATCTGAACAGGCTAGGCAGGGATTTCTAAATGTAGGCCAATTCACAGAAAAACTCTTGTTGTTGTCTTTTGTAGACAAAATTGTGCCCTTGGCAACATTTCAAAATCTTGTACAGATAGGCGGAACACTGCAGCCTCAGTGTACAGTAGGAAAACAGACACACTGCTAATGCTAACACACTTCACTGCACTGGAGCTCTTCTTTCAAACAACAAATCTTTCCTCACCACTCTGCCCATGGGAGACAAAAGAAGCACTGGTAAAACTGGATTTAGAGAGCCTCTCTCTCTCTGTTCTTTCTTTTAGGATCAAAGTGAAATACGCATGTGATTTGCCCTTCCTTTTTTGTGGGTAATGAAGGAGGTGTTATGTTACAGTGTTGGAAAATGTGGGCTCATACTTTTTAAATACCTGCCGCACGAATGCACGTGCACGCCCTCACCCAGACACACACACACACACACACACACACACACACACACACACACACACACACACACACACACACACACACACACACAGACAGAGAGACAGAGACAGACAGACAGTGTGGCAATCTCTAATGTAATGTGGTAGCTAAATATTTCTAAGGCTATACCTTACCTAAACTGTAAAAAATATTCATGCAATTCAAACAACATCCACATTGTGATTTAAAACAAACAAACAAAAAATCCCTCATGGGAAGTAACCAAGTGTCCCCAGAAAATCAGAATTTTTATTCTCATTATTAGAGAAGGACTGGTCCCTATTAAAAACAGTATATAAACTATTTTATTAACAGTTTAAATACATGCCCTCACTTCAACACACACACACACACACACACACACACACACACACACACACACACACACACACACACACACACACACACATACACAGAGTTGCAGAGTTGCAGTAAAATTTTTTCCACTGAACTCTACCACACGTACAGAAAGTCCAAGAGAGATACGGTTCCCCTTTTACTCAGATAAAATCTTGAGATTTAATAAATAACTCAATAAATAAATAAATAGATATATAAATAAAATTGTATAACATAAAGAAACATTTTCATTTGCAAAGAAGATAGATAGGGTGCCAAAAATAAATGTTAAAAAATGTAAAATGTCAAGATGTTGTGAGGAGCTCGGGGTATGTGATCCTTACACCAAAAGCAGAGAAACTGTTGCAAAATCTAATGCATCAGTGAGTGCCTCTGATTAGTGTTCTTTGCAGCAGGAAAATTCTACATTTTATCTTGGAATGTCTGTCATGTTCCTTACTTGATAAGTGTGTGTGGTTGGTCGGCCCAGTGCCATCTGTGCCTGCTCCCCACATACTGATTCATGTTTGTTCATCAGACCAAATATATAAAATTCCCACATGATAATGTCAGCCATTGCCCTCAAATGACTAACCATTACTATACCCCACAAATGAACTATTCAGCCTGCCCCAACAAAATGACAGCAGTTGCAGACAAGCTTCAGTCTAAAAATACGCTGAATCTCATTTGGTCTCATTCATCGCAAAGAGCAGCGACACGCTTTACATTCTCCTGGCCTAGTGAACCAGTAAGTATCTGAGTCTGTTTGCGAGACATGCCAGGAAGCCATGAAATGCCATCGATGTCTATTGTCTGAAAGATGCTAAAAGGAGAGATGAGGTGAAAAAACTGTGTTTCAAATAGGAAAGGGAAGCTTTTTGATAAATAAGAGCGCATGTCAAAGCCTGTATGTCCTTAAGCTATGTATGTAACTAGTGGTACAAACTAGAAAGGAACTGGAGAACTGGGTGGTGGGCTCAGTCTGGCTTTGGGCTTGTCAAACACTCAACATTCATATTGTGAGGCTTTACATTGTAGAACAGATTTGTTGGATCAAGCTTGAGGTTTGTGTTGTTCCTACCCTGCAGTTTCTTTCAAGATTTGGTGGCAGTGTGTAAAATACAATATAGTGTGTCTGTTGGCTTTTCCAATAAACCACTGTGGTGGAAAGGATCAGAGCTGCATATGCATTAAACACTGTATATAATTAATTCTGTGTTTCAGTCCATGCAGAGAGAAATTAACTCTAACCAACAAACAAATAGAAGGACAAATTTACTACATGAGCAAAGTCATGAAAATGGCATTAAAGAGGTAATCAGATTTCTACACTAATTGCAATATTTCTGGCATTAATTTGTAAGAATGGTTTAGGAAAATGCAGCACTCCATAAATCAGGTTGTTATGGCAGAGTGGCAAGACAGAAGTCACTATCGAGTAAAAGGAATGTGACAGCCTGCTTGAAGTCTCAGGAAAATATTCTTTGGTCTGACTGAACTCTTTGGGCAAACAAGAACTATGTTGGATCTAAAGCAGGTACATTACCTGGCTAATGCCATCCCATGGTGAAACATGGTGGTGGCATCAGCTGGTTAATGCTATCTCAACATTGAAACATGCTGGTGACATCAACTGGTTAATTTCATCCCAACAGTGAAACATGGTGGTGGCATCAGCTAGTTAATGCCATCCCAACGGTGAAATGTGGTGGTGGCATCAGCTAGTTAATGGCATCCCAACGGTGAAATGTGGCGGTGGCAGTATCATGGTTTGGAAGTGATTCATAGCAGCAGGAACAGTGAGACTGGTAACGACTGAGAGATGAATGAATGCAGCCAAATACAGGAACATTCTTAAAGAGCACTCGTTCAGAGCACATGCAAACTCAGAGTTGGGCGACAGTTCACCTTGTAACATGACAATGATGGCAGCTCACAGATGCTCACCATTCAATCTGACAGAGCTTGAGAGGATCTGCCATGAAGTGTTGGATGAACTACCCAAATCCAGGTGGACAAAGCATGTAGAGGTATATCCAAGGAGACCTACAGCTGTAACTGCTGCCAAAGGGGCTCCTACATAATACTGAATAAAGTACTTAATAAAGGGTCTGAATACTTTTGTGAATAAGAGATTTCAGATTTTTATTTTTAATTAATTTTTTTAACTTTCTAAAAACAGGTTTTTACTTTGTCATTGTGGATCATTAAATGAAGACTGATTGGTAAAAATAGCAATTTATCCTCTCAGAATCAAATCCACATAAAGAATGCAACAAGCAAAGGAGTGTGAATACTTTCTGAATCCACTGTATGCAAGAAGTCATCAGTAACTGCCACTGCTTTAAGGTGATGCTCAGTGATCAAGGACGTCTCATTTGGCAAATTTATTTGTTCCTATTGTTCTCACATCTCATCCCATCCTCCCATCTTCAGAATGTGGAGCTAAAATATGTTTTCTGCACAGTATCAACAGAGTATTAAAAATTAACATTAATCAAAATATTATTGTATGTATATATTACAAACTTAAATGACACACTAGTCTATATAAGATTCTACCCTAACATCAACAGACTTCATATATATCCATGTTTCATGGAAGTTCAAACACATTTTAGCTTACTTTATTAGTACACAATTTAAAAAATATATATTAGTATTTATTTTAGATTTGATTTTTTTGATATCTTATTTTTTGGTCAATCAAATGTGTAAAGGAAGCATTCTAAACTGCATTTATTTGGATAAAAAAAAGTACAGCACAATTACAATTCAATAGCTTGATTTCTTCTTCATGCCTCTGCACATAACGAACTGCTATGTCCTTACTGATGGCAGCCTTGGACTGATCTGGGTCACGGGCTGAAGCACAAGTACTGAGGAGTGAGTGGAGGAGATGTTACGCAGACTATTGAGAAGAACCTGAAGCCCAATTGAAAACCTGATGAGGTTGTAGCTCAGAAGGCACAGGAGCAATGAAATCTACAAACAAAGAGGCCTTTTGGAGAAGAGACAGAACTATAAGTCCAGTAAGGCTGGTGTCCCTCTCAGGAGCTTTAGGAACAGACTTGGGGACCAAATCCCTATGAAAAAAATAATGAAAAGAATTAGGTAGTAGAATAAGTAGAAAAACACGTTTTGTCTGTACTGTATTGACATTGGACAAATTTGAGATAGAAAATTGAGGTACAGGATGCATCATTGAGCATAAAGAGCACAACCCAACCTTAGCACTTTAGGGCTGAGTTTACCTGGAGGAAGGTGGGGTTACAAAACAGCCCCATACCAAAACACTGCCATAGAATAAACACCAAGCCAAGTTAGAAGACGCAATACTCAGTTCTGTTTTACTTGTACTCAATACTCAGTTCTGTTTTATTTATTTTAGTTTAGTTAAGTGTGTAAGAACGGAGTAAAAAAGCAGATCCAACCATGTAACTGGTTTTAGAATTTCTAGGAGGAAAAACTTCATTCACTGCAGTCAGACGGTCCAAAGTGCTTGGTGACACTGAGCGTTTTCTCAGTTTGAAACTGTTGATGCTGCTCCTGTTTCCTAGCCATCTCTGTAGTGATGAGTTCCCTGCTCAGCATCTGAAGAGCAATTAAGGAGATTAAGAGAAATGAGGGAATGTCTTTCACGGCCAGCTCCATGCACTGATGCACTAACAGGATTACAGAAATCGGATTTGTAATCTTGCTCCAAAAATTGCTACATGGAAGGAGCCAATATTAGAGGATTTCCAGAAAGTAAAACAGCTAATTTCTACATTTACTATTTCCTCTGAAGCATTTACCACCCCCCACCCATTTCAGACAGAATAAGTGTGGTCTTGCTTCACATGGTCACAACAGTGCTTTTGCAGACCTGTCAGCTGTGATGGGATACAGACCAGCCCCTTGGGACCCCTGACCCTCTGGGGCCTCAGTGGGCCTTGAGCCACAAGATGTGGGGCCACTCAAGGACGCAGGGCTCAGGAGCCCATGGGTACAAATGAGTCCTACTGCAAATGTAATACATATGCAGTTAAATGGATATTGTTTCATATATTAGCCAATGAGTAAAGATACAGTGTGAAATAAATATGGAAATGTAGTGTCACTTGGCTCCAGGTATATTCTGCTGAGCACTATTACAACTTATAACTTGGGCAATTTTACAGTTAACGTGTGTGTATGTAAGTGTGCACGTGTCTGTATGTGTGCGTGTGTGTGTGTGTGTGTGTGTGTGTGTGTGTGTGTGTGTGTGTGTGCGTGTGTGTGCGTGCGTGTGCGTGTGTGTGTGTGTGTGTGTGTGTGTGTGTGTTTTGCTGTTAGAAAACCATCCTCACTCTTTTAGTAATTTCTCCTTCTAATTCCAGACACTGACTGAAAGACTGAGTGCCGGGAACCTCACCTTCGTCCACAGCTGATTCGCTATCAGCAATATGGAAAAATGTGTGAAAATGTCTGGTCCAAATCTGAGAGAGAGAGAGAGAGAGAGAGAGAGAGAGAGAGAGAGAGAGAGAGAGAGAGCGCGAGCGCAGACGTCATCCTCTCTCATTCTAATATTTGTGCCAAGCTTTATTTCCAGCTCACTGTTTGAAATTTGAATAAGCTGCTCACAGAAATCCAAAAACAGCAATCTGAACATGAGCGTGGACTGGATTTAACGAAGGGTGATAAAAGCATCACTAATGTGACTACAGAGAGAGAGACAGAGAGAGAGAGAAAGAAAGAGAGACAGATGTATAGATATCTAAAATGAGAGATGTAGATCTAATCCAGACCAGGTTCAATCTTTCCTTTGCTGTGGAGCCATGATTTTTCTCATACCACTGCTTTTAGTAGTTTTGTTGCATAGTGGTATTGTTGGTTGTAGTGTAGTAGTACTGTGTATATTGTAGTACAGGTGTGTATATTTGTAGTACTGCATGTATTGTAATACTATTGTTGCATGTATAGTAATATAGCAGCATGTATTGTAGTAGCAGGTGATAGGTAAGATGTGTCTGTTAATTATCACTTTGAATTGCCACTAAGTTTGAAAAATGCTACAAAAACTTTGTCATGCATGTTGCGTGGACGTTAAAGATACAGTCTAGGTCTTTAAAAGGCTTGAATTACACCAATTTGAAGGGCAAATTTAAACAAGGTGCTTCATGCACTTTCACAGCATTTCTCTGTGCTCTGGGGTCCCAGGTCACCATGTATGAGATCAGCGATCCAGTTGTGAGTAAAGACTCATTCAAGTAAGGCACGTTCAACAAGCGGATTAATACGCTTTACAAAATTTAAGCAGTAGAAGGCAAGGGCCTGTCAGCATTCCGTTTGCAGTCTGATCTGCATATTTGTTGTTATGTTGCTATGGCGCTTTCACAAAGGGCAGACAACACCAACGATGTGTTTAAAAGCGTCAGACGCCACAAACAACGGCGCTGTCATCGACCATTTATATAACTGCCGGTGCTCTTCAGATAAATGAAAACACCAGGCTGAGGCCGGAGCAAGTAGGCTTCACCGTAGACCATCAGGTTGTATGTAGGTGAGTCCTCTCTGTCCCCTGGCCCGCAGTGACATTTAATCGGCTGTAGAGCTGTAGTTAACCACACTTGGAGTGCACCACATTTGGAGAATGTCAGAACTCCGAACCACTTGCTCGCTAATCATGTCCTTTGACATTTCACCAGTCAAAGTAGAGAAGTTACAGAGGTTACACCTCCCCCCATCACACACACACACACACACACCTACATTTCGTAGGGGTAGAGCGAGGGATTTTGGAGAAGGGGTCAGCGTCAAAACCACACTTCCTGCATCTGTACCCTAAACCAAGGTCACCCCGCATCAGTCGCATCGAGCAACATCCACACTAGCATGTTGATGAGACCACAGGAAACGGCATTAGCTGAGCAACGACTATCCCACATTGCATCACGCGGCTACACATCATTAGCCCTGAAGGCCTTAGTAATTGCATTAATCTTTTGCTTTAAATTCACGGCCTTGGTGCTATTTTGTCTCCGGCCCTGCAGGTTTGTGTTATCACACACAAAAACATTGACTGTATAAAATTTTAGCAGGAAGCAGTGGATTTTTTTATGTAAACATCCAGGACTTAAGATGACCACAACTCAAAGTGAACAGGGTCTAAAATGGAGCTTGATCCTAACCTGGGACTATCAGTGAAGAACAACAAAAACTAATTTCTGAAAATGCTGTTTCACCCAGCTCCAGAAACTAATCTGTTTGACTGTGTTTGCAGTGATTGGCCAGAACACACATGGAAGCAGACAGCTGTATACTTGTGTAAAGGGAATTAAAACCCACAACAGAGATTGGGAGTTATATTTTTCTTAGCAGATCTAGGCCATCGCTTCTGCGTTCCACACTGTGATTAGCACAGCGCCCACTCAAGGGGAGTAGCCAGCAATGCGTTGGGGGATCGCCTTCCTGTCAGAGGTGAAATGCATCTATTTGTGGTGTAAATTGTTTTATTTTCTAGCACAGGACAAAATGTATGCTGTGTGTTTTTGTTTGTGAAATCCTCAGTGCTCAAACAGCCCTCTGTATCTCTTTCCCACTTTCATATTCACACTTTTTGTTTCTTTGTCTAGTTTTGTGTTTCTCTCTCTGTTTTTCCCTCACACTTGCTTTGTGTTTCTCACACTCTTTCTCTCTGTTGCTGTTTTGTGTTGCTATCTTGCCACAGTCCAGTGTCCAGCTGGCCTGATCTTCCCTCAGCGCCAAACAGTCTCAACATACTGACTTTGGGACCACAATATCCCTGCATTTATTAGTTTATCCACTGGTGCATACATGCAAACATGCACACACATGCACACAGACACACACACATGGTCACACCCTTATCCTGGAAACAGCTGCACATGCTGTAGGAACTTCCTAATGCTGACCACAACTGATTGCTCATTTGAACATTTGAACTCAGGTTAATCTCAGACCTCAGGTCAAGTTTTTTTTCCACTCTTTTCTGTCTCCATCTGTGTGTGTGTGTGTGTGTGTGTGTGTGTGTGTGTGTGTGTGTGTGTGTAGGCGTGTGTGTGTGCAGCATGGGAAAAGGAGCTAGGAAAATTGCTCCTCCACAATGGTGATTAGATTCCAAGCCTGCGGTGTAAGACCTCTCTCTCAGATGTTTAGTCTGCGTTGCTCAATCTAGAGCTGTCATGCTCTGTCTCCTCAGTCATCTCATACACACACATACACACACACACACACCCGCAACCTACGGAAGCCTTAGTAGAGCCGTGAGCAGTCTGTGATGAGCGCCTGCTCTATCCAACACACAGTACAAGCTGATATTTGCAATCGTTATTGCAAACAGAGGCGATGGTGCATACGTTTATCGGTCTAATTGTGTTAATCAGAGTGGCTTGAAGGAAATAGAAGAACCCTCCCCTTTAAAGCAGGCCTGGGTCCTGCTGGGTCCTGCCTGGCTCATCCTCCACTATGAGTTTTTGCACTGGCCACTGCATTAAAACCAGATAGCCCTTGGCCACGTCCTCCTACTACTGTGTCACCGCCTGGGCTGTGGATCTCCATAACGGGTCCTGAGGGGCGAGGGTGAATGGTGAGCTAACGCAGTAGTCAGCGTGTGTCCTGTCACCTCGGCGCTGCATCTCTAAGCGCCAGCTCCGCTCCGCTCGCCGCACGCCGCAAGCTCCCTCTGCTTCTCTGCGCGTCTCCCCCACCTTATCTTTCAGCCACCACCTACTGTGACTCCTTATCTTTGAACCCCTCTCGCTGTGACTCCTTCCTGGTCTCCCTTGCCTTCTCCCACTCTTATCGTCTCTTCTCCTCGCCTCTCACCTCTGTTAACCCAGTGTTTGTGGTGGGGGGAGACAGTTGCGAAATGTCAGCCTCCGTCACTCATCCAGCAGCATGTTCACCTCCTAGAGGAAGTGAACATTTCAGAATGATGAACTAATAAACATTTTAAGCACTGATATGATATATAAAAAGGCTTTCTTGGGTATATGTTTTCCACTCTTGAGCAGCCTTGTGCGTGTGAGAGAAAACATAAATAGTGCGGGCGGCGTGTTCCTCATGACTCGGGCCAGTAGCCCCTTCCTCAGCTGCTGGAGGGGAACTAGCTGGCATGTTTGTGCTGTTTCATGTCATGATAAGCTCAGGAGTTTGGAAGTAAGAGCAGCAGAGTTGGCGGGTATAGAAATGGCCGCCAGAATATTCCATTACTGTTCAGCCTCTCTGCTATGGCACGGTGATGTCTGTAGTGAAATCATATCACTGTCACTGACACAGTTCATTAGTACATGGATGATTACAAATATTAAATTATGCTACATATTAAGAAATTGAGGCTGGTGTGGGAAAAATTAAATCCTCTTAGGCTATGAAGTGTGCCATGCCCCTCATTAAGTCCACACACACACGCACGCACGCACACGCACACACACACACCTCATTCACAGATGCCAAGAGAGAAGGAGTGATCACCATCTGCATAGCAGGTTGTGCCGGTGACTCGCTGCCTGTGTGAAGCTGCAATAAAGCAAAGGAATG
Source organism: Electrophorus electricus (assembly GCF_041902795.1). Classification (NCBI taxonomy): domain Eukaryota; kingdom Metazoa; phylum Chordata; class Actinopteri; order Gymnotiformes; family Gymnotidae; genus Electrophorus; species Electrophorus electricus. The sequence continues at coordinate 26,977,127 of NC_137504.1, read as the reverse complement.
ATCCCAGTCATCAGATCCAACATTGAGGCAGAGACGTCAACTGTGCTGCGAATGGCGCTAACGGCGCTTTGTCCTGAAGGGCGGCCACCAGATGAGCCTCGCTGTGACTGCGTCACATCCCACCACTGAAAGCCCTTGATCAGTTAAAGGTCCTGCAGTATTAGCTGTTATTGTGGAGGTAAGGAGTGGGAGTCATTCATTTGACACACTGCCCTAACTCTCGCTCTCTCTCTGACACACACACACACACACACGCACACACACACGCGCGCACACACGCGCGCACACACACACACGCACACACACACGCACACACACACACACACACGCACACACACACACACACGCACGCACACACACGCACGCACACACGCACACACACGCGCACACACACACACGCACGCACACACACACACACGCACACACGCACGCACACACACACACGCACACACACACACACGCACACACGCACGCACACACACACACACGCACACACGCACGCACACACGCACACACACACACACACGTGCATGCGCGCACGCACACATTGTTCTTTAGTCTTTAACTGTTAAATGACTCTATTTGGTGTTTGGTGCTTGATTCAAATAGCTTAGCAGCATTTACAGAGGCTGTTCTTTTTACATGCAGTGAGATTTTGCAGAGAGAAATATTTGAGCAGTCAGAGAAACCTTTGAGCTGTATCTTCTAAACACTCACTCTGACTACGATCAAACACAACAATTCTGCATTCATTATTAGCTCACACAGGGATTTCTGCTCTCCAGATTTTCCTATTTGGAGATGTTATTCCACTCCGTCCTGAGTTTCCTCTCATCTCATTCTACTCGTCAACCACACAAACCCTGTGGTTTAGATGGCTTTTATGGGTCACTTTTTTATGGGTCACTTTATGGGTCACTTTCAGGACGTTTTGAAATAAATTATTGTATTTTTTTTTTATTATTGTTTTTTTTTTTGTTTGTTTGTTTTTTAAACATGCTTTTCACTTCTGGCAACAGTCGTCCTAAATCTTCCGTCATGTTAGTTCAACACGGCTTTGGGCTATTTGAGCGTTAAATGTCAAACTCTTTCATGGCCGAGTAGGTTAAAATGTTTAATATGCAATCGGTTACCGAGGCAGAAATCTCAGCGCAGGAGCCACAGGGAGATGTGGGGACCTTGCTGCTGGGGAGGAGCCATGGACACGCACGAGGCAGCTAACTGCAGGGAGCCCCTGAAACAGCGTCCCAGAGACGGTTCAGTCATTAAATATTTTCTCGTGTTTTGGAAAAATGAAAAAGGGAAAAAAAAAAAGCAGAGCGGAGCAGTGAAGGCGCTCCAACAGGACATGTGTGTTTATCCATTATCTGTAAGTGTCACATCCAAGGAGCGATGGTTTGTTTGCCACAGAGTCTGGTGCTCAACAGCATTGTGAAGAAAACATTTCAGGCATTATGCAAAAAAAAAGAAATCTCCCCAGTTCTCCTACTGTTCTTTTTTAATGAGTTTAATTAATGGTTGCAAATGATTATCTGTTCTCTTTTTACTCCTTATAGAGCAGGCTCTCAGTAATCTTATACATCCAGTATGGAATTCTACTATTTAGTGACAGAAGCCTCGATTCTGGATGTGATATTCTGCTTTCTCTTTCAAAGACACAGATTCCCAAACAACAGGCAAATTACTTGTTACTAAATAATCTCATTAGGGAGATTTATTTTTGCTTTCCCCAGCAGCTGAATTTTTTTTTCTTTTCAGACACACTGACAGATATTTTATTTGGGTCAACCCTGAAGAAAAACACCCAGGTTTAATCTGGATATTAATAGCTCGCCATGGGCCTGAAAGCAAACTCAGTGGTTAATCGCAATCCAGGTGCTGCAGGCCTGCGGGTATGCAGATAAAGCCTGTCCCCCCATATCCTGGCATCGATGCAGAGAACAGGTATGTGGGAAAAGCCTGTCTCTCCACATCCTGGCAACGGATGCAAAGAGCACCTTCACAACCAAGCAAAGCGAACTCCAGCATTCAGCATCACCGTCAATTAACAGGGCTTCAGACATTTAAATCTCCAAAACCGAAAACAAACAAAGAAACAAACATGAGGACAGATTTGTCTACTGACATGGTCCATGTCAAATGGACCACTGCATATGTAATAAGCAGCTAACTTTTGACATAGCTGCCTTTTGTATTTAATTCTTGCTTCGTAGCTAAATAGTTTTGTTTATACCAGTTTCACATGATACACTTTTGCAGAATATTTTTGCTTAAATATTTGATTTAATCCTGAACCTCATCAATCATTTCAGTATCTGATTGACAGCCTTCCATACGTTACAATTACAGAGCCAAGAAAATGAGAAATCTTCATGTTTTTTGCCCTGTTAACTTATGTAATGCTTTAATAGTCTATCTAAAACACAGCAGGTAAGCACTTACAGTAGAACTGACTTTAAAATTCTCTTGCTTTTAAAATTTTAAATAGCGTTGTCTAGTATAACTATACAAAATGTCAGCTGCAAAACTCCCAGGAACACTTGTCTACACCAAACACATCTGCACAAAATTTTTTGGTTTTTTAATTTCTTTTTTCACTATACTCTATTTAGCAAGGTAGTAAGTAAATAGTGCTAATAATCTTTGTTGATATTTGGAGCTTCAACATAAAATATACTCAAAGCTGTTAACTACATTTGTCACACTACATGTCTGTAATTAAGTGAAACATCTGTTTGGAAGCTACAAGTAGTTCACCTGAGTCACTCAAATCTATAGATCAGTAAATACCATATAAAATACTCAAACCCGAGATATGAAACTACCAATTATGTTATTCTGATCTTATAATTCTACTAAAGGACATCAGACGAAAAGGGAGTTAATTATTGCACAAAAAATAAAAATGCATACATGTGAAATAGGCCTATGCATGTTTTTACACACACACACACACACACACACACACACACACACACACACACACACACACACACACACACGTACAAGGTTTCCAGAGAAACCAGATGTTTCAGAGGTCTTTCCTCAGCTGTTTATTTTCTATTTCTTCACTACTTTGCTTGTACAGTTGATGAAGGACTTTTTCCCAAAACATCCTGCTTCTCTGGGAATCTTGTGTGCTTCACTACAGTGGTGAGCCATATTATAGTTCCTGTAGGATACCCGGTTCCTATAGGTTCTATCTGAGGTTGGTACTACTCAGAACTGCTCATTAGTAAGACTGCAGGCTTCTGGTGAGATTTTGAAGGAATGCAAAGCAAAGTTTATTTATATAGCACTTTTTACAATAGCTCCTGTCACAAACCAGCTTTACATATGTTCAGGTCCAAGGCCCAACAGAGCGAGCCAAAAGAGACAGTGGTGAGAGGAAGAAACCTGAAGAGGAACCAAGACTCAACACAATGTAAGTCGAATAGCAAAATGACAGGAAATCTGAGATGTTCACTACAGGTGCTGTCCTATAACAGCCTGGACCTTCTCTGCATTCTGAAGTTCAGCATTATTAGTAAACCATTAGTAAACTGTGCTATCTTAGCCAACAAACTTTGAACGGTGATTACAATTGAGACAGACATTGTGGTATACCTTATTAAAAAGCCTTTCAAGGCTACTTTTCAATGAAAATCTCACAATAATTCAGCGAGGTCATCCAATTCCATCTATAAATCTTAGCCAGGAGGGAAAAGGTATGTACAGAATTTCTGTTTGAAGGTGATGCAAGTTAAGAAAGATAAGTTTATTATCTCGGGCTGACCAAAGAGGCCTGCACTTTTCTGCATGGTCTTAGTGCTGACTATTTAGATAGGTATCTGCAGCAAGCTGCTATATAAAGTATTTTCTGGTTACATTTTCAAAAAGTAAAGTGGTGAGGATGTTGCTAGTGTGCCCAGTGTAAAGGCAAGATCACAATTTTAAAAGCCACTTATATTTAACATAAGCTTTTATATATATATATATATATAAAACCAGCTTTGGTGTGCAACACCAGAGTCTCTCAGACGGTTAAATGTGGGCCAGCGTGGAACATATGGAAAGGAGGAAAGTGTGACCCTGTGCGCTGGACAGTTAAAAGGTTCGGGCCTATAACTGCGAGCAGCACACAGCCCGGGGAAAGAGAGAGTGAGATGCCGAGCAAAAGCTCACTCTGCTGCTACCTGTTCAGAAGTGACACCGATCTCCCAAGCAACCCTGACATCTGCTAATAGGGGCCGGCTTGACAGGGAGCAGGGCCAGCTGGGCTGCTCTCTTACTGAGGCTTTGTTCGTCACAGAAACTTTCTGACAGCTGCTTCGGTCTGCTGGAGCAATGTGAACTCTTGTTCTCTCTGGGGTTGAAGGAAAGAGGCAGTCACTCACAAGTCCTGCAACACATGTAAGAGCTGATGCTAGTGTGTTTAGAAATGTGTGTTTAATGAGTGCGTATAGGAGTGTGTTTAGATGTGAGTGGTTAATGAGTTTGGGTTTAGTGAGCGTGTGTTTAATGAGTGTATGTTTAAGAGTGTGCATTTATGGAGAGTGTGTTTATGGAGTGTTTAGGGAGTGTGTGTTTGGGGAGTCTTCTCTCTGAAGGAATGGGCTCTGTATGGCAGTCGGCAGAAAAATACATGTTTTTATTTTTTGTTAGTGTTTCTGATGTCACTGAATTGGCTCCATATGAGAGAACAGTTAAACCTTTTTCCTTTTTCTTGTATTGCATTTTTTTCTCAAGAAGATTCACTAGATATTTCCCTCTAAATCCATGCACTGGCATCATATAACATCATATTAGATTCACCAGAAATGCCCCTGCTTACCAAAATCAGACTAATAACCTTAACCTCTGAGAGCAGGACAGTGTTCCAGGCATTCTCTTTGAGGAGCTCTGAGAGATCGCCAGGCCGAGTGGTAGGTGGGAGGTTCCAAAATAGAAGCGGTACTGTCTGTCTGTGCTCTTGTATGTTTTTGTGAATAAATACACATGCTTGGAACAGATGTGAAGACTGCAGACTGCACGTTTTGTCTGTGTGTTTGTTCTCCATTCTGGGAGCAGATAGAAGGTTCCATTTACCTCTGTGACTGGGTGTGTCTGCTTGGGTGTGTCATCTGGAAGAGAGTCTCACAATCGGGTGTGTCCGCTGGGAACCATGATCGGGTGTGTCCGCTTGTCTGCAGACCTTTTCGTGTTGGGCTCGGTGATATCATCGCACGTCATTTGCTGTGTGATTGGTAGCCTGTGAAGTCAGTAATGAGCACTGGCCTGTTTAAACAGCTATACCCTCAAGTGGATGGATGTAAACACTGGCAAATGAAATTGCGTAGTTTTTCCAGCTACCAACCATCTGTGGTTTGAATCCCAACCACTGCACCTTCTAGACAACTGTCAGTGAAATAACTAACTGAATGTCTGCAATAATGGTAGGTGCTTGCTTTATGACCATTGATTATGTACCTGTGTTGAACAACTGAAACTCTAGGACCTATTGTTTGGTATTACACTAATCATTGTTTGATCTAGAATTCATGCTTATTCTAAACATCAGCATTGATTCCTGTACTTCGGCAGTTTTCTAGTTCAACAGTATCTTGAACGCTAACCTAGTGTACTTTCTATGGGTAATTGACAAAGCACTTTTGCAAGTCACTGTGGATAAGCGCATCTGCTAAATGACAAAAATGTCAAATGTAAATGTAATGATGTAAATATGGAAACCTCAAGATATTTTGTTAATGCAAACCCAAAGTAAGTGAGAATATAATACATGGGTTTATGATGTGCTATAGAAGTGTTACATAAGACTTATGTTGTATATTTTTATGAAGGATTTGAGCTTGAATTCAAGAACGTTGGAGAGGACAGGAACGAGATGTGGCAGATTTCAAGCTCTCCCTTTCACACATTTGAAAGACCACAAAAAACACCGAGACCATCCCCGGGTCTTTCCCTACTCAAGAGCCTTCTCACACTTGGGAGAAGCAACAGCCTGTCAGTCTAAGTGCTGAGCTTTAATGGCATACATGGACATGCACAGGTTTGCACTACACAAGAGGAAAATGGTACTATTCCACCCACCAGGTGCTGCTACAAAACTGGCAACAATGGATTTTGTTAAAGTTTAAACATTTTGAACACTAAAACTACTAAGCATACTATATGTTGGATAACAGGCAAATTGTAAACTGAAAAAAGGCAAATATTTAAGAATCTGTTTGTTATCATGAAAAACATGTTCATAAATAGCTCAGAAAGAGCCTTTACATAATTCTAAGTGCTAAATTCTGCATATTGACTGCTATGTGACTTTTTAAAAATGTATTTACGATAATAAGGCTAAGGGGTGGAGCGAGAGAGAGAGAGAGAGAGAGAGAGAGAGAGAGAGAGAGAGAGAGAGAGACAGAGAGAGAGAGAGAGAGAGAGAGAGAGAGAGAGAGAGAGAGAGACAGAGAGAGAGAGAGAGAGAGACAGAGAGAGAGAGAGAGAGACAGAGAGAGAGAGAGAGAGCAACATGGGGTGGCCCGAGTGCCGAAGGGCGAGGGGCAGGAAGCACAGGCTCCAGCGACGTGGACGAACATTTATTCAAACATCTTACAAACAAAGAACATGAACGTGAAACGATTAACACTAAACGAACAAGATAACCACGTATACATCTAACAATGACGAGTATAACATTTAACATTACCAGTGACAACAACACACTACACTAACACGTTACGTCAACAATGACCAACACTCCGCACACTTTGACACGCGTTTATATACATAAACAAACGGTGCAGGTGTGTGCAGGCGTGGCCACAAACAGATCCTCCCACTGCACGGGCGGGCCAAACCACGTGACTCGCGGGAGGCAAGCGTTCCGTGACAGCGAGAGAGGTAATACAAGATACATTCACAATAATTTAGATTGTTTGTAATCTAATGTCCTTAGTTATTGTTATTGTTTACTTCATTGTATTCTATTTTGGTTCATGCTGATGTTCTACTACTGTTTTTTGTTGCTGTTATTTCAATTAATTTTTTTATCCCTATAAAAACATGTATAACATGTATAATATATATATATATATATATATATATATATATATATATATATATATATATATATATATATATATATATATATATATATATTAGACATATTATACATTTACATATACAGTATTGCTTTGGCAACATAGGTATTTTATCCTGTCATGCCAATAAAGCACATTTTATTTGACTTGATTTGATTTGATTTTGGAGAGGGAGCGAGAGCTAAGCAGGCGTGAGGGGCCAGAGTGAATCGAAGCGCCTGTTTATTTTCAGCAGGAGTGAAGCTGCAGCGTCTGAATCAGACGCACTCTGACACATACTGTCTGCATCTGCCTGTCCTCTGTAGCATGGCAGCATGCACACACACACACACACACACACACGCACATGCCTGTATGCATATGCGTACACATACGTAGACACACACAGCCTTGTATTATTATCTTTGTGATACAAACTGTGATACAAACTCACTTCTTACCTTGTAATGTGAATCTTACACACACACACAGGAACAAGATGACAAGAGTTGAAAGATGATACACAGAAGTAATTGTGCACTCCCCTCCTCCAGACCAGGCTATTCTGACACAGCGCAGAAAGAAATCTGAATACTGATTTGCCTGAGAGTAAAGATGGAAGCAATATAAGTGACCTTAAATCTCTGGATACAACCGACATGAAGAAGCAGCCAGACGTTCTCTGAGAAAAAGGAGCTGTGATGGGTTCTAATGTTTCTGAATGATTTAAGATAGTCACACACACTTCTCACAGGGGTTTTATTTCCTGATGTCCCATCTGGTGTGTTCATTAGTATCTGGAGCTCTGTCTTACACAAATAAAAGAGAATGAGAAATCGAATTGAGCTTCTCGTTGCTTTCAGTACAAGGCTACCAGATGTTGCCAGTTACATCCAGGTGAGTTCTCCTAAAAATGCCCTCCACTCCTCAGTTTAAGAAACCATTCAGTCCTGGTTTTGCTCTCAAATCACTTTGGCCATTTATCCAATCATCTTGCTTCCTATCAACAGATGAATCCAAACTAGTCTCACGAGGAGTTTGCATCATGCGTCGCACTAGATTGGCCACATGCGGTCTGTGAGCTAATGACACGGTCCAGTAATCATATAGGGAATAAGACGGCGCATGGACAACTGCCGTTCTGTACTCTGGTGAGACGGGTTAGGTCACAGGGCACTGTACACAGGACAGAAGCAGCTGCCGGATTGTTCCGGGACTCGGATGCTTGTTTTGGCTAATCAGACGCAGTTCAGCTGGAGCCCGGCATTGATGCGCACGCCTCTCACTAAGTACTGGCGTGTGCGATGAACCAGCCACAGGTCATGCCTTGATCCGAGACTTCTACTGGGGCTGTAAGACATTCAGATGAAGAAGTTTACCTCGGTCATAGGTGCACAGCTGGGCGTGTGCCAGCCCTGGCTCGGAGCCTGCTCTGTGCGTCTGTATTTGAACTCTCCATTCTTTTGCTCCCACTTCTCCTTTGTTATTGTCACAGGAGCCTAGTGTTGCTGATGCAGGCTTGCATTTACTGTGACAGCAGGAGCATTCAGACAGCTATCACTCTAGCCAGACAGCCAGCTAGTCTCTCTCTCTCTCTCTCTCTCTCTCACTCCCTTTCTCCCTCCCTCTCTCTCTCACTCCCCTTTTCTCACCATCGCACGCTCCCTGTCTCTCTCAGTCCCTCCCTTGCACTCCTCGCACCCTCTTTCCCACCATGTCCGTTCTGCATTCTCTCTTATCTCCCTCCTCTCCCTTTACTCATCCATCTCTCTTGTGCTCTTTTGCTTTTCTCACTCCCTCTTTTTTTGTTCACTCATCTCTGTTCCTCTGTCCTGTCCTCCATCCCTGGTGTGGATGGATGGTAACGGGGATGCTGTGCTCTGTCTCACCTGCAAGCCAAAATCGGCCGTGACATTTCATGGTGCGAGCCTGGCCATGTGGCTTACACCTCGCCTCGGTGCCCTAGTTCTCCCCACGGCCCCTGGGCCACCATCGGCCCCATGCTGGCAGCTAACAAGGACGAGCAGAATAGACCTTGTATGCTGCTCTAATGTGACATTTTTATGTAAATGTTGCACTTTTGGAGTTCAGAAAAAGAGAGCGGTAAAGCTAATTTACTTACTGCATTCATTACTCATATTTTAAGAAACAGAACGAACATTTCTTCTTCTGGTGCCAACAATCACAAAATGATTAAGCTAAAAATGTCCCCTCCCAACCCTTCCTACTGGGCGCTTACATAGCACATGCTAATGCAGATCGAGGACCGGGTGACGGCCACGGTGCTAGGCTACAGCACAAAACGTTAAACGTCATGTTATTGTTGCTATGGTGATTTAATGGGTTAGGAAGGCACATTGATTAACTAACATCACCGCACAAATAAGCCTATCAAACAGGCTGCAGTAGAATTTAAAGGAAACTCTCAGATTGGGGGAAATGGCTATGCAATAACAAGGATTTTAACAAACTGACAGTATAGCTGCAGGAAGCTACTAGTTTGCCATTAGTTTCATTATAGGCCAACAACTGCACTGAAGCACCTCCAGTTATGACCAGCAGGTGAAGCTTTCTCAGATACTGTTTTCTCAGAAAACAGTACTTTGTGATTTTGTGCATGCGAATTAGAGTCCATATGTTTGACTTGATTATATTTATATTTTGATTTTATATATATATAATGTGTGTGTGTGTGTGTGTGTGTGTGTGTGTGTGTGTGTGTGTGTATTTAACCACAGTTGTTTTTACACCCCCCCCCCCCCAAAAAAAAATTTTAAAAAAAATAATTCTATAGATATTGTAGGAACAGCGCCTTAGACACAGAACATAGTTTTTTATTAATTATTTGCAGAAATCAATGCTTCCCGTTCATTACGATGGCAGTTGATTTCCAGCATGTGTGGGATTTCATCCTGCAGAAACCTAGCCTTAAATCGGTCTAGTACTGAGGACATGTTTCACTATCATATTGATTGGCTCCAGTCATTTGACAACACACAAAACCAGCGTTGTCGCAATCCATGACAATCTAAAGGAAATCATTAAGGAGGTCGCAGCTAAGGTCGAGGTCCAAGAATCGTTACTTTGCCTTTAATTTGACACCGGACAGACGAGGAGTAGAAGGGCAGCTATGGTTTAACATTTCACCAAATTTGGAATGGTTTGTTTTCTGTGGCTACTCTGCAGCTAGCATAGCACAGGGGCTGGAGGTTCACCCCAAAACCATTAAGCAAAGACTTGTAAAAAATCGATGTCTCGTAAAAAAAAAAGCACAATGTTCTGTGTCTAAAGAAGTTGGCACAAGTTGGGAAAGTTGGCGTTGTCTACGGTATAAAATTTTCTGTCAGCGTCTCTGAGTAATTAATGTTGACATCCAACTCAAGATATGAAGAAATGTTAGTTTGATAGGTGCTGATTCAAATAGAAAAGCTAGTTTCTTTTGAGACTTCATTATTTATTACTGTCTGTAATAACATATGCTAAGATCTACGATTCACATCGTGGTAGCTAAAAACCTCCACATTTCTAGAGTCATAGTTATGCAGCTGTTTGATGCAGTTAGTTATGTGTTAGCTTGATATTCGCTTAAGTGAATGTAACTTGCCAAGTTTGACAACTTACGTAGGACCCTTATCATATGTAGAATGCATACGTAGAATACAGTCGAATTACATCAAAATTTTAAGACAGGTTTGGAAGACCAAGTTAGATTAGGTGGGCAGAACTTTATAGTTGACATTTAAAGAGGCAAATAACACAAATTGATTTAGTTAAATAAGTGTAAAGTAACCAAAACAATTGACACAAATGAAAATCGATAATGTTAAATGATAAATGAGGTCAGCAAAAAAAATGGATTGGGTTAAATGATAAATGATGCAAGTCACCAAAGGTTGCCAAAAGCATTTAATAATACACACCTGTAGTTTTTAGTTTACATGCATTTTAGTCATTTTTCTTTTCTTGCAAGAATATTTGTTTAATATTGTTTAATTGTTATTTTAAAATAAAATAAAAATAGATTTTAATCAAATGAAATAACTATCACTCAAATTTTTAATACTCATGCAATGTTTTCTCAGTCTCATTTTCACCCCTCATTCATCTCATGGTCTGCAAAACAAAAACAAAAAAAGATAGTGAGAAACCCAACTGACAGAAGACCCCAGTAGGATTTTCCTGTCAGGCACATACCTGCGAATGTGCCGTCAGAGCAATCATTTCATCATATGTGACCAGACGTTATGGAAAAGATGCCCTGGCACCACATAAGGTGAAGCTAACCTAAGGTGTGAGAGAGGAGAAGCATGCATGGGGGACCGTTTCTGTGGTGGTTGCCGTAACGAGCAGAATGACGCATGCGTGCAGATGCCAGTCCATATGCTGTGGGATAGGGACAGGTTGGCCCTGGTCCCCACTTCACACCTGTCTCCACTATTTTGAATGTGAACTTTCACGCTCCTCCATCCACTCACTGAGTCACTCAGACAGAGTACGTCAGGCAACACTGGTGCAACAGCAATCAACTCCCTCATCTCTCTCTCCTTACTCCCTCCGTCTCTCTCTCCCTACTCCCTCCATCTCTCTCTCCCTACTCCCTCATCTCTCTCCTTACTTCCTCATCTCTCTCCCTACTCCCTCATCTCTCTCTCCCTACTCCCTCATCTCTCTCTCCCTACTCCCTCATCTCTCCCTACTCCCTCCATTTCTCTCTCCCTACTCCCTCATCTCTCCCTACTCCCTCCATTTCTCTCTCCCTACTCCCTCATCTCTCTCTCCCTACTCCCTCATCTCTCCCTACTCCCTCCATTTCTCTCTCCCTACTCCCTCATCTCTCTCCCTACTCCCTCCATCTCTCTCTCCCTACTCCCTCATCTCTCTCCCTACTCTCTCATCTCTCTCTCCCTACTCCCTCATCTCTCTCCCTACTCCCTCCATCTCTCTCTCCCTACTCCCTCATCTCTCTCCCTACTCCCTCATCTCTCTCTCCCTACTCCCTCATCTCTCCCTACTCCCTCCATTTCTCTCTCCCTACTCCCTCATCTCTCCCTACTCCCTCCATTTCTCTCTCCCTACTCCCTCATCTCTCTCTCCCTACTCCCTCATCTCTCCCTACTCCCTCCATTTCTCTCTCCCTACTCCCTCATCTCTCTCCCTACTCCCTCCATCTCTCTCTCCCTACTCCCTCATCTCTCTCCCTACTCTCTCATCTCTCTCTCCCTACTCTCTCATCTCTCTCTCCCTACTCCCTCCATCTCTCTCTCCCCACTCCCTCATCTCTCTCCCTACTCCTTCATTTCTCTCCCTACTCTCTCATCTCTCTCTCCTTACTCCCTCTGTCTCTCATCTTTCTACAATCATCCTCTCTTTCACTCATCTTTCTTTAATTTCTCTCGCACAATCCCTCCTTCACTTCTCTTTCTCTCCCCCCATCTCTCTTTCTTTATCTCTCCATCTCTCTCCTTCCCTCCCTACGTCACTGGTAGGTTCAGCGGTCTCCCCTTCTAAAGTGGCATCGCTACTGAACTAAATGATAAATTCATCATCATAACACGCAAGCCTCTCCATTTTACCATACTGAATTTACAGCATATTTTAAAGATCGGTTTACATGACACACTATTAAACTTTGGTGTGTGTAAAGTCTAGAAGTGTCTTTGTAGTGTCAGCAGCTGTCCTCAAAACAGCATGCATCTTGCCGCCGGCGAGCTGTGGAAGTTTGACTCACTCCAAATGCTGGACGTGTGAAGCCATTCATTTCTCTCTAGTCATCCCTCACTGCCTTCCTCCTGTGTATAAACATAAGACATGGGGCCATTAATGTTTCTGCTCAGTGGTTAACCACACACATTTCTTACATACCTCACATGATGAAACCATTACATCAGCTCCCAGCAGGCGTTTTACTCTCAATCTTGCTTTTGGACCAGTTAACTATGAATTAACCCATCAACAACAGCTACAATAAATGAAGCACAACTGGCCCTGGGTCAGTACCTGTTGTCCAACTCTCACGCGTGTAGCTTATCTATGATCAGATCTACACATGTAACGGCACAATTATTAGGCAAGTTGGATTCATTTTATTATTGAACAGCTGCAGTGCTGTGGGTCAATCCAAAATGTTAATAAACCTCAAACCCGAAATATTTAAGAATGTAAAAGTGAGGTTTGGGCTTTCTTAGGAGAACATCTATTTGTGCATAATTATTGAGCAACTATTAGTGTGCAGAATTATGCAACTAAAAGAAAAATGGAATTTTTCCCATCTCACCTGTTAAAATGAGAATAATAAACAAACAACTCAAAATGTACAAATAAACATTTCTAACATTAAAAAAAATCTGTGACCAATATAGCCACGCTTCCTTTCAAAAACAGTCATAAGCCCTCTATTCATGGAGTCTGTCAGTTTCTTAATCTGTTGACGATCACCTTTTTGTGCAACCATAGCCTCTCAGACACTGTTCAGAGAGCTGTATTGTTTTCCTTCACCATAAATTTCCCGTTTAAGGGCCCACAAGTTCTCAATAGAGTTTAGGTCAGGTGAGGAAGGGAGCCATGTCATTATTCTTTCATCTTTAAGGCCTTTACTGGCTAGCCACACAGTGGAGCACTTCGATGCATGTGATGGAGTATAGTATACCACTGCTTCAAGAAAGTGTCTTCTAAAAACTGGCAGTAAGTTTGGGCATTGATTTTGAGTCCATCATCGTTGGATTCTTCTCAAATCTTTGGCAGTTAATTTGCACATTTTTTGCGACCCTGTTGTCTATTTGCAACAAAACGTTTGATGGTTCTGTAATCACATCCCAATATCTTAATTGTAAGAGTGCTGCATCCCTCTTAAAGACATTTTACAATTTTTGACTTTTCAGAGTGAGTTAAATCTCTTTTTTGGCCCATTTTGCCAGAGGAAAAGAAGCTGCCTAATAATTATGCACACCTTGATATAGGGTGTTGATCTCCTTAGGCCACACCCTCCCTCATTATACACATACACATGATATGCTTAACTCCAATACGCATTCAAGTTTATACAGCTTGGAGTTGGAAAATATGCATAAAAATGATAATATGGTCAAAATACTCTCTTGCCTAATAATTGTGCACCCTCAAATCAGCTACTTTTATTTTTGTTGCTGCATATGATAAGCATTGTCTATTTAAATTGTACCCACACATTACTGTTCAGTGTTTACATACTGTTTTGTAATTCAACACTTCAAACTAATTCCTCAGATGAGTGGCTAGCCAGGCTTCACCAGAGCTAGAGACTACATGGATTATTAGAACAGAGATTATTCTAGAGCCTTGCGACCCTCAGCGGGGTCCAGATGTACAGACAAACAAAGCTCCTCTCATCCATGTTCATTCGGAAACTCCAGAGCTCTCTGTCTAGTAGCACATCTCTGGTCCATGAGCTCAGCATAATTCCTTCGCCCCAGGCGTGGTCTGCGAGTGGGAATGGAGTCCACTCTGCGTGTGCCTTTCTCTGGCTCCCGCTGGCGGTGCGACTGGGATCTGGCCAGCCTGCACTTTCTTCAAGTTTCATAACAACAGAAGATGTGATTCAAACTGCTGTGGTCACTGGGGAAATATGAGTGCTTATGAGTCCGAGTTGGTTGAAGGAGGAGTTCTGTCTAAATAGTAATCGTTCTTTCTTTTTAAAATGAATTCATCTTTTTAATCCTGGCTTGTCACCTGTGGCGGCCCAGGTTTGGGAAAAAGAGATGGATGAGGTCTCTCCCTCTCGCTACTGCAGGGAAGACGGACACTTTCTCACTGGCCTCGTGCAAGCCTTCACACCTCCCACCATGTGACACTGTCTGCTGGACTTGCACTGCTAACCCTCTGCTGAGTTAGATTAGTACGAAAATACAATAAGTACAATATAACTGTTTTTTTTTTTTCCATAAAGGACTGACCGTACATCTATAGCATATATCTATCTATCCCTTTGCCAATCCAGCCCTTCTCTCTCTCTTTCTGTCTCCCTGGCTCTCCCTGTCTCTATACCCTCTCTATTCCTCTTTCTCCCTCCCATGCTATCTCCGTCTCTTTCCCAATCCCTCCTCCTCCTCTCTCTCTCTCTCTCTTGCCCTCCCTCTCAGTGAGTCAGCATCTCTCCAGCCCACCTATAATGAGTCAGTCTCCCACTTGCAGGATGGTCTTGGCCAATCAGAGACCACGCTGCTGCTAGTGCTGCCGTCAGAGCCCCGGTGATGAAGGAGAAGTGCGCGCACACGCACACACACACACGCACACGCACACACGCACACGCACACACACACACGCGCGCACGCACACGCACACACACACACACACACACACGCACGCACGCACGCACACGCACACACACACACACACGCGCACGCACACGCACACACACACACACACATGCACACACACACACACACGCACGCACACGCAGACACACACACACACACACGCACACACGCACGCACGCACACGCGCACACACACACAGTGAAAGGTTTAGAGACAAGGAAAAAGTGAGCACATGGTCTCAGTATGGCTCAGTACATAACTGACCATGTCTGTGTGTGTGTGTGTGTGTGTGTGTGTGTGTGTGTGTGTGTGTGTGTGTGTGTGTGTGTGTGTGTGTGTGTGTGTGTGTGTGTGTGTGTGTCTGTCTGTTATAGCAAGTGGGCACTGGTGATTTATGGACAGCTGTGGGACCTTTGGAACTGTTTTGGATTTGGCCTAGGAAAAGTTTGCCCAACAGTCTGAAGTTAAGCATGGACACTTGAGTTTATAGCCCATATATAAGACCATATATACCCCATATATATGTCTCAACTTGTGTTTACAACATGTATATATTCCTGTGTCCTATTATAAATATAAGATCTTTTATAACTTTACATTACATTTATAGCATTAACTCTTGTCCAGAGTGACTTACAGCAGCTGCTTTCTCTGATTCAATACAGCCCCCGGTACACTGCCACGGCTTTGTCTCTGCGCTGAGCTTTGGCTCCTGGCTCTGCTGCTGTGGACTCACTGAATGTCTCTGAGTAGAAGGACTGGAGTGTCATCCAGGGTGTTCTGTGATACCGTGGCCTTTCAGCCTGCTGCGGTCACCCCAGATCTTCCACACAGACGCTTGCTTGCTTTGGGATGTCGCTCTTAATGCCTCTAGGTCCAGGCTCAAGAGAGGAACCCGTTAGACCAGGGACGTCAGGAAGATCAGTGAGACCACGAAGACCAGAGAGACCAGGGAGATCAGTGAGACCAGGGAGACCAGAGAGACCAGGGAGATCAGTGAGACCAGGGAGGAAAAAAGCGGACGTTTACTGGATAAGCCCCTTTTCTCCCTTTGTGCAGATTTGCTTCTGAAGAGGTGCACCCTTGAGGAGTCGGCTCTGTTTCCAGTTGTTAAGCGACTGACCCCAAACCACTGCACAGATTTATGTAACGAAAATAAAAATTTTGGTGGATTAAACATCACTTTTGCAAAATGTATCCCTGATGCAGATTTGAGGGCAGATGCTTTCATCCCATGGTTTTAGAAGAACTTTTCTATTGGTTATTAAAATACCATTTAGCAATATGAATGGGAAATTCTGATCTAAGACGAGCATCCCTTACAAAGTTAAATATTAAGACTTGGATGGCACTGGTCCTACATCAGTCATTAAGGGTATCATAGCATATGGTGCTGGTGCCATAAACTTTCTGGTCTAGAAACAAGGAACCTGTATTGCAAGCAGCCTTGCCATCACTCGTAAAGTTGCTTAGCTGCTATTTTCCATAAATTCACCATTTCATTTAATTCATTCCAATAAGCAAGTTGCTTCATAACAACCATAAACATTCATAACATAAAGATAAGCAAAGCACATGTTGTCTGGTATGTAATTGTTTATGGTGTTCCCTCTGCATCACACTGAGATGCTGAAAGAATTGATTCTGCAACTTTAGATATGTTCTCAAATCAATTAAAATGTGCAAACAGAGAATGTGATCTATGTTGTTTTTATGCCAGGTGTAAACATCTGTTTCCAGACATGTAATCATTCTCAAACCTCTCAAACCAGTGGAACTGTGGACCTGTTTGTAATTGTGGACTTGTTGGTAAATGTGCACTTGCCCTATACTCCATTGCTATGGGAATTCTAGGAAGCATGAAGGCTAAGGAGCAGAGGCAGGAAGTTCAGCTATGTGTAGCAACTTCCACTTAAATGCTGCTTGACACCACAGCCGCTCTGTGGGGACACTGAGGTTTGGGGTAGGGTCAGAGGAACAGTCAGTAGTGAAGCAGAGACCAAGAGATCTGGATAAGACGGCTCATACATCTGCTTGGAAGATTTCTTTTTGAAATACGTTCTGAAGAACTGGGAAAGGATCTCCTAGCAGGGACTAGCCAAAGAGTTCTTTGAACCACTGAGCTGCTTCCTTAATCATGCTCATGGTTAGAGGCAGATGTCATGCTTGGGTGCACATTCTATGTAGAAAAAGTGAAGGAGAGCACAAAGGGAGAGAGAGAGAGAGAGAGAGAGAGAGAGAGAGAGAGAGAGAGAGAGAGAGAGAGAGAGAGGCATTAAGAAAAAGAACCATTAATGGGACAAACTCACATAGAGGAAACAGGACCTGGGCTATGAATCACTTCCTGTGGACACGTTCATCTCACTTCCTGCCCGCTTGCTGGAACTCGCAGTAAAAGTGGCATTAGTCATTATCATGTCATTTGCTCCTGATTTTGAAGAAGGAACAACATGTGACTCTTGTATTTGATTTTAAAAACTCAAGTCAATATATGCTAATGTTGAAATCAACACCCTTGATGGTTGTATATAATTGTACACACACACACACACACACACACACACATACAACGTGTACACACAATCCCAGATACACTCCCATTTCTGTCTCTAAGTTCAGCTGGCTGGATGATCTGTCTGTGCACATGTTTATGGCCCCGTAGCACTTCATAGATTGGTTAGCTTGTTTAATTACTTGATAAGAGGTCAAATGTAAACATTATGGCAAACTGCAGATATGCATGGCCTGCCTGGGTTGTGTGTGTGTGTGTTTCACTGTAACATGTGGCTTTGATCACTGTGGTTGTTGTTTGGAATGAATCCTAGCTGACCAAAATGTTTCCAAGGTTGTGAGATCACCCATCCCCGTCTGAAGATAATTAAAGAGATACTCTTATCTATACACACACACACACACACACACACACACACACACACACACACACACACACACACACACACACACACACACACACACACACACACACACACAAAAGCTGGGGAGAATTAAAGAGATTTTTTGACACCATGCAGCAAGATGGTATCCATGTATACACACACACACAAGCTGGGGAGAATTAAAGAGATACTTTTTGACACCACACAGCAAGATGGTATTCATGTATACACACACACACACACACACACACACACACACACACACACACACACACACACACACACACACACACACACACACGCCCTCTGAGAAAAAAAGCTCTGTTAACATGCTGCAAATGTACATAGAATAGAGTACAGCTGTTTCCTGTAAAAGGATTTATTTTAATCCAAAATGGGACCAAATTTTTCTATGGCCTGCATGTCTGATCTGGCATTGCTCTGCAACTGACTGGATGGAAGGAAATGACAGGATGGGAGTCTGGCACTCAGTGGAAAGGGGAAACTGGATAACAGCATGGCCACAGACTCAGAGGGTGTGGTTTCTTCTTAGAGGGTGTGACTTATTAGCCCTGCAGACATATGACTTCATTAGTCGAATGTTCAAATTGATCACATTCCTCATAGTGCATAACGGAAGCAAAATGACCTGTACAGACAGATATTGTGTCTGGTCAGAGATTTGAGACAAAAACGCAGTGGCAAAAAACTTTTTTGAAAAGGTGAGACAATGTCAGAAAGGGGGGAAAGAAACAAACTAACAAAAGAGAGAGGAAAAGAGAGATTGAGCAAACATGAAGTGGTTCTCCCAGAGAGAGCAGGAGAGTATGCACACAGTTGTGTGGGTGGGTCATTCTGGTTCGTCCGTATTGTCAGTATGACAGTTGGCAGAAATCTTCTGTTGTAGGAAATGCTGCAGGCAAATTGGGACCAGCTGCTGCCTAAGTTGCAAAGGCGTCAGTCTTATATCACTGTCAAATAGATTCTCACTTACAGCCCCAGAAAAACAGGGCCGTTCCGTGAATCTGTTGATTTGACTTGTTGATTTCAAATAGCAGCAACCCTCCACTCAGATTCCCTGCAAAGGAGAGGTTTTGGATTCCCTTTGTCCAGGAAAAGGGTATTGTTTTTTTTATAGACCCATGGTCTGACTCAGATTCATCTATACACAGAGACACAGACAGACAGACACAGACACACACACACACACACACACACACACACACAAACACACACACACACAAATGATTTCATTTCAGCTCGACTTTTGGGAGGTTAGCAGAGAGCCTAATAAGCTTAGAGAGCAGATTCCATTATGAAATTTTGTTTTCATAGGCTGAGCAATGAATTTCCACACATCCACACACACAATGACAGCCATATGCGTCAATCTGCACCCACACCACACTTTATCGACACTTTGGAGGTCCATGAATTCATCCAGAGCGCCATGGTGACATGAGTGCTCTTCGTCAAATTGTGGGGGGTGGAGCAGAGGGAATCAAGCAGCCCCTGCCCCACTCTGCCCCTCCCTGCCATTGGCCCACTCCCAGTCCAGTAGATGCTGGTGCTCTTTAATTTGATTTGCCTGTGTGTGAAATCCTCTAGGCTTGGCACAGTGCTCCGCCTCTCTGTGGCTGTACGCATGTGAATGGCTTATGGAGGAAAGGCAAGCGAGCTCATACAATGCATCTCTGTATGGTGAATATTTGGGGAAAACAGTGGGTGCCAATATAACTGCCCAACAGTCTCACACCGCACACACCCGCACACACACACACACACACACACACACACACACACACACACAGCTATAGGGCATCCGCCCATGGAATGCAGCCATCCAACGTGGGCGTTTGCATTAGACCTAAGCCTGAAGGATGTAGAACCCTCATCTGATGGCCAGAAGGGCGTAAGACAATGGCAGCGGAGCCCAGACCTGGAGCTTCCAGACCCGGGGCATCCAGACCTGGGACCGACCAGACCTGGGACCGACCAGACCTGGGACCGACCAGACCTGGGGCATCCAGACCTGGGACCGACCAGACCTGGGACCGACCAGACCTGGGACCGACCAGACCTGGGGCATCCAGACCTGGGACCGACCAGACCTGGGACCGACCAGACCTGGGGTGCTGGGTGCAGTAGTCCAGAAGCATGACCACACGACTGGAACATCCACCAGCAGTTCTGCGTGGAGTCCAAGCCCCCGCTGCAAAGGAACCGACTGGGCTGGCGCTGCTCTACACCAGAGCCCCGCAGGCTGTGCAGGGAGACTAGCACGCATCTGGATTCCCAGCTCTTCGTTTGGAGGCTTTCACTACAACCTTAATATCCTTCGAGACTTCAGGGGGAGTTTCAAAATGATACTGATTAAACACTTTTCAGCAGGTCATTTACTTGTAAGCATTTTGCGATGTTCTGTTTACAGAATTATCCTGCTGTTTTACAGATCTCACAGTGGGTTTCGCTTTCTGAGGTTTCCAGGCAGTCCAATTTACTGAGTAGAGGCAGAAAGGGAATCTGGTGGTGATGATCAGGCGAGTCACACTGCCTCCCAGACAGTGCTGTGGTTAAGCCTCACTGTCAAACAAAAGAACAAGATTGTTCTGGCCAACAGTGAACACAATACTTGCGCTATGAGCGCTTCCAGGGGACTGGACCCAGGCTGTCTGCTCTCTGGACAGGGATACAGAATAAACATCAGGCTTGGAACCAGCCGGCCAGGCCGGATCAGAGGAGCTCTGTCAGGCACAGTGAAATTCATAGTCAGAACAACAGTTGTAGCTGCTTTTTAAAAATCAGCTTGGAAGGGAGCGAGAATGAGGAAAAGCAACAAGATGAAAAAAAGAAAAGCAAAACGAGACTAGAAAATACAGTGGCATGCACACACACACACACACACACACACACACACACACACGCGCGCACGCACGCACACATACACACGCGCACACACGGGCACACACAGGCACACAAGCAACTTTTTCTTTCTCTTGCTTGTGTACACACACAAGCTCTCTCACACACAGACAATCATGCAGACAGGTGCTCATACACACATGCACACAAATATACATGCCTATATGATGAACATATCATTTCAGATATCATTTCAGAGTGGATGTCTTGGCAGAGACTCATAAACTGAGGGAAAAGAACATGAATCTACATAAGTCACACGCATGGACACACACACACACACACACGCATGCGTGAGGTGGGCAGAAACTACGTCAGGGCCTTTTCAGAACCAGCATGACTCTGTAATCATTGACATTTCATAAATGCAACACGATGACTTTGTTCATGTGACTGGCTCTGCCTAACTCATTCCTTATATAGGCTATATTACAAGTTTAATCTTCACATATGTTTTTCATTATGCTATTCTGTAACATTCAATTTTTGTGTACCTGTAAGAAACCCTTGGAACAGGTTAAATAAAATTGTTGGTAAAATGACATCAGATGAATGAAGTAGGTGCACGTTCCTACAGTTGTACTTGCATGACTAGTCATTCCCTGTCAAGCCTGTATGCATGACATTGTACTCTGAACAGAATTTTTGCAGCAAAGATCATATGGTGATGTCAGGGACAAAGCAGGTAATTAATCTTAAATGCCTAAATGTTTACATAGTTACACAGAAATAATTACATACAATTTAAAAAAGAAGTTAAATCATACACTATGTTGACAAAAGTATTGGGACATGTACACATTACGCTTACAGGAGCTGACGTCCCATTCTAAATCCATAGGCATTAATATAGACATGGTCTCCCCTGTGCAGCTATAACAAGCTTGGGTTTAGTGAGCTCTTTAGAATGACCTATTCTTCACGTTTACCAAGCCAGACTGCATGGTTAGCAGCTTGACTTTATACCCCTGTGGCAATGGGACTGAATGAAACAGCTGCGTTCAGTGATTAAGAGGTGTATCCCAATATTTTTGTCAACACAGTGTATATAATAATAATAACAACAACAACAATAATAATAAAGCTGCTTTGTAACTCATTTACAGAATCTATCATTAGAAAACATTGTAAATGATATTTAAACATTTATAGCTAAAAAAATGAGTCATTCAGATGATGTCTTGGCCAACCTAATGCAACAGTACGTTCCCGTATCTTTCGGAGAGTGCATCATCGCTCTCTCTACGGGCATGGCTCGCCCCTTCCGTGCCCCGAGCGTTCGTGTGCATTCCCTTGCAGATATTGTGTGAGATTCCTGCGGGGTGACCCAGCATCCACGCCCGTGCCGAGGCCATTTTCTGAAACATTCCAACACCTTGCCGAGTAAGCGTGAGAATTTGCCCGAGGCTTGGAATGGCTTATTAATTACTGTCATGAATTATCATTTGCAGTCTTCGTTGTCATTTGTTTTGTATGAATCAATTTGGACATCAATTCAATTTAAATTCCCTTGTGAAAAGAAATATATATGAACAATCACTAGTCGGCCAACGAGCTGTTTAACACGCGTAGGGCCCATGATATTGGACACGCGTCACACGAGCATCTGCTGATTGAACAAATGAATGTTATCGTACTGGCTTCTACTGCCATCTGGTGGTCATATAAATGTGACGCAGTGAAGTGTGTGATTAAATGGTAATGGTAAAAAAAGAAAGAAATACATTTAAAAACTCAGTTTGCAGGGTCAGCTTCTCTTTCTTTGTAAATACAATCATCTGTTGTTGTTGTTTTTTTTTATTTGAACGACTTTTCTTGTTAACATTATATAAACCGCTGCTTATAACCCTATTAAACTCATAACAGAGCTTTCGGAAGGTCTAAGCTAGTTCATGTAGCTCAAACAAGGTACACTGGAATTCTGTAGGGCAAAGCCTCCTTCAATAAGGTTTGGTTTCGTAGTAGAAAAAGGAAAAAAAAAACGATCTCGGATCAGAAACATGAGCGTCGGTAAAACACAAGTTAGGTCACACAGGAACCTGGTTGAACTTGGACGATGTATTGCGGACAGGTATGGACTGAGAGTTAAAACACAATACAATAATACAATAAGTATCGGAATACCGAAAGGCGCATCGGCCCGTGATTGGCCATTGGCCATGGCACCGCCCACAGGACCAAACGTAATGACAACTAGGAAAGGTGGTTAGCTTAGCTGGCTAGCTCTAGAAAAGACGCAGAGAAATTCATGGTATCACGACTTATTGGGCTGGCATATCGAAGCACAGGCCCGAGGTGCAGAAGAGGTATGTTCGGAGTATTGGTTCGTTCGTTAGCTTGCTAAATTAGCCAGTTCACTCACTGATGGCTAAGTCGGTTAAGTCTGGCAGCAGTCACCGTTAGCAACTAGCGTCGTTGCGGTTCCAGCCCGGCGGTTCACACCGAGCGCTTCTGTTGCCTCTTGGCAGGCGAAGCTCACGCGAGAAGAAAAGAGCGAAAATAGTTGTTTTTTTCTTCTTCTTCTCCCCCCCCCCCCCATTTTATTTAGAGTTCGATTGGTTCAAGTTCACAATCATGTCTGCAAGACAAGGCACATCAATCTGTGCAAAAAACAACAATAGCTCTATGCAGCTCCCAGCTCTTACGTTCAGCAATAAAATATTTCGAGGGTAATCTCGCATTTTGGCAATAGATCTTCATAAGCAGTAACAATCAACGATTTTAACTTAAGTAAATTTTAGAAATATTTTTAATTCCTATAGAGACCATCGTTGGAATAATGCTTAGTCGTATCATTCGCCTCCTCTAATGAAGAGTACTGGAAGAGCAAGTCTACAGCCCCAAGCAGAAGAGCAGTCATTACCTGAAGGCCTCTGGGCCAAGCGGCTCAAAGTTACTACTGCATGCAGAAGAAAGACCTCATCAGTTACTTTTGAGGAAAGAAAAACGACAAAAATGTTGGATCATCCCTCATAGAAATACATGAATAGAACATCTACAAAATGAACACAAATGAAACAATTACTTTTAGGCTGTACTGTACAGACTAGTATTGTGTTAATCAGTGAGAGCAAGTTTGGTCACACCCTTTTCTATGAGGACAGAAAACGCCCTGTAAATACAGTTTTCATATTATCTTACATTCTATGTCAACAATTCATTTAATGCCTCCTCTGGCATTAATTTAATTGATATTTAGCAATTTGAGGTTTCAGATAATGGCAAAGTGCTAGGGCTGCTTTTCCTGTAGTATTCTCTATGGCCTAAAAACTAAAGCTTTATATTAAAGCTCACAGCTATTAACAACTCTGGGTAATTGTTTAATGATTAACACAAAGGAATATAGGTTTGCATTTTCTCTGCCGATGTTTTTGTCTTGTTTAGCTTTTTCTCCTATCCACAAGCTGACTTTTTCCGAAAGCCTGCAGCCCTTTCGCTAGACCCAATTTTCCCAGGTTTCTTTTCTATTACACTTCAAGAGACGGTAGGAAGGTTTCGTAAGCGGCCACTGTCTGCCTACTCATTCTAGCAGTTTCTCCGCAGTGGCGCAGACCCTCCAATCAGAACTCGAGAGATTTGAGCCCATCGTGGGCAAATCTAAAGTGAGCCAGAGATGCCAGAAAAAAACAACTCGCCAGAAGCAAATTTTGGAGGATCCGTGGACAAGCTAATATGTTTCATCTATTGAGGTTCAGCATATATTTTTATGCAAAAATATACAAATGAAAATGTTAATGGTAAGGAATAAGAAAAGATGATCAGTCCGGCCTTAGTTATTTTTCATTGAAATATTGGTGACAACATATGACACTCACACAACTGAAGACATCCACCCATCCACACACATGCGCACACACCCCAGATCAAAACTAAGCCTGCTACACCACTTCAAAGCAGTGTTTACAGTTTGACATGGGTTTGGGTTAAGGCCCTCTGGGGATTCATCCCGTCAGTCTCTGGGTCACGACCTCCCGGTACATGATGGAGATGTAGACGAAGAGGAGGAGGATGACGAAGAAGTCATCCATGAAGCCAAGCAGGCCGAAGAGGGCCTCTGGGACAAAGTCCAGCGGCGATGCCAGGTACGTGAGCGCCCCCACCAGGCAGAGAAGAATACGGATTCGGAACATCCAGAAGAGGCCCCCGACTGAGAACATCTCCCTGAAGGCATGACGGAGGAGTGTGGGAACGTCCCGCAGACGGTCCATGAGCTGCAGTACACGTGGGCATCAGGACGCAGCTTTGCAATATTGCATTAATGCACCATGCATATACATACATATACAGCTGAAGATGATTCCAGGGAATCCAGTATACATACAAGGTTTCCAAAGAATCAGGACATTTCAAGACAGAGGTCCTTCATCTGCTGTGCAAATAGTGCTCATCATATTGTTTATCTAGAAACTTTGTATATTTCACTGCCATTTTTATTCTCTACAATATAGAGATAGGCAGGTTAGATAGGCAGGTCCTCTGTCTGAATGTGTTCCCTTTCCAATTCTAGTTCACACACCATCAAATTCTCATGCAAACACTTTCAAACTTACTCTTACACAATAATACTCTCACACTCCCTATTAAATTCTCATGAGTACACTATCAATGTCATACTTGCTATTAAACTATAAAGTGTACACCATCATACTTCTGTGCACCGTCGTGTTCTGGACACATCATACTTCAGACTAATATTGTCCCTCACATCATTATTCATTGTGTTAGGTATGTGATTATGTCTGATAGTGTGTGAGCTCTTAATAGTCTGTATAAGAATTACAGTAGTACATGCATAGGAATTTACTGGTGTATGCATGAGTTTGACAATGTGTTTAAGAGAAGGCTGATACTGTGTGAGAGATGTACAATAGTGCATGTGTATGAGTGTGTGAGAGAAATATGAATTACAGCCCACACAGCTATTCATACAGTTTTTGCTACCTTAATATATGAATGTATGCATGAAGGAATGAGTACTAATATGAATGTATGAAATATGTATCTCACACACATTCATATTTTATCAGTGCTGCACAATATAGTTTACCAGGTTTCTTAATCACAGTACTTACAATATGACAAAGCTGCCAAATGCAAATTAGCTCTCTAACATTACGTGTGCGTGCGTGCGCACGTGTGTGTGTATTTGTACGTGCTGTGAGCAGTCTGACCCATCTTAGACTCTCAGACGTCTTAGATGAGGGTTCTGTGGGCCATGGTGATGAATCACGGCATTCATAGCATCCGGCAAACAGAAATAAATCTGGGCAATATTAATGCAGGCCACAAACGTCTGCCCACATTGACTCACAGAACGGGGCTGGCCGGAGAACCTGCGATTGTAGTCGTTGACATCAGCGAGTATCAGACGAGGGTCAAGCTGCCCGTCTGGCATTGGAGCATTCTGTTCTGTATGCCGGAACAGTGGAAACAACAGGGTCACCTGATGGGCACAAAGGTCAGAGGTTATATAAGGAAATATTCTGTTATGAAACATCTTTTGCTGTCATTTGACAGTGTACGTAAGAAGTGCAAAATCCTCTCCCTTACCATTTGTCTGCAGATGGGACAGTTTATGGCTCCCAGCCAGGTACCATAGCGCCAATAGGCTATAATACATGAACCTGAGGAACATAGATGGCTACATTGACACCAGTGTACTGACCACGGCGCAGGCTGTCCTACTGAGGTGCAACTAGACAGGAAAAGCAAAACTGACTCCAGATCAGTACACTCCACCCTCAAACGTTTTGAGGAATACAAATTTCATAAATTCACAAGCTCACTTTGTGACAGTGTTTGGATGCCACTAGCTGCTCACAAAGGCTAAGCGGTGGATTTCAAATAGATGTCATGACGGTAACGACACTGACAGTGCAGCAAGTTTAAAAAGCCACGATCAATTAAAAGCAGTGCCTCACCGCAAAAGAGATGGCCGCAGTTGGTCTCCACGGGAAGCACAGCCTGCTGGAGACACACGGGGCAGGACATGTCCGAGTAGTACTGCTGCCGTGGCTCAGATGGCACCTCCTGGGGGAGAGTCAGAGCAGCGCACAGTCACCAACCACACTGGAGTCCAAGCAAGATTGGGTTAGCAACACAAACTGAGCTGTATTCATGGAGCCGGAGCACATCACTTCGTGCAATAAAGAAATGATACTTAAAATAGTGAAAAAGAAAGAAGAGAGAAGTCTTCACCAAAATGGAGTGTTTCTCCACATTCCAGCATTTCTCCTTCTTCCACATTACACACGTGATGTATGTGAGAGTTACACATACGGCACAACGTTTGCCTCTGACCTGCTCTGTCTGTAGCTGCTGTCGAACGGCTTGTACATGTTCCTGATTCTCTGGGTGGATACCCTGATGCTCATTTCTGACACACACACACACACAGAGAGAGAGCAATTTCTTGTAAAGCATATAATCATACAAAATACAAGCAGTGCACTAGAACCACAGCTTCTTAGAAACATGCAGGCAGATGGGCATATAGGTGGTAACGTGTGTTTCCCACCTGCAGAGCAGCGTGGCCACCGTCCCTAGGAACGTTAGGCTCAAGATGACCACTACTAGGACGGGGTTGCTAACCCCTTCAATAAGGGAGTGCTCATCCTGCAGGAAAGGATTCGCATCCAGACGCTCACTGCTTTCCATTCCACCTTCTCATAGCCTGCACTCCCATTATCATGGCAACACAAATCGGAAGACATATGACACTGATCTTCAAACACGCAGTTAGAACCAATAACTTCAGTTTACAAGCACGGTGTCTCTGACGATCATTTAGAATCATTTTTATTAGATATCACGACCGGACTAGAACGGTATTAAGAGGAATAATGTGGTCTTCAAACTACGTTGTAATATTCTGCCTTCCTACAGTATATGTATTATAATATCAATGTAGAGTGAGGAGATGGATTTAAATCCAAGACTATGAACTAGAACATATAATGACCACATTAATTACGGCGGGGTTTTAGTTCCCAGGAGCTGTTTACAGCAGATGGTCAAGACAGCAGCACCTCGCTATAGCTAAGCTTACTATGTTTAAGCTGTATCGACCCGCCTGCGTTCATCAATCTCTGATAAAGACAGCCGTACATTTCCATTTACGGTCGACACTTACATGAGTTAATAACAGTCCGCCGTCCAACAGAATTATATGTCTAACTGTCTCCCTCGTACGCTACGAAACGATCCAAATTTGCAATCCTCTTCCGCATACCTTCTGGGACCCAGGGTAGTTTAGATGATTGCCTGCTAAATTTAAAATCCGTTTCAATTCGAGTCGATTATAATGGATCGTTCTTTGTTTCTTTTTTTATATCACCTCTGTTTAAAAGAAAATAAACCATATATTTTGAATTCATACTAATTCGATGAGGTATCAGTTTAGACAGGCGTTTAGGCGACTTCGTTTTGCAGGGTGGCATTCTAAGGACCCAGCTGGGAGAGGAGCTGGTCTATCTTAGCCGGTGTGGCGCTTGTGTTTCAACATATTCGATCATTACATTTTCTTGTGTGTAGTATATCGACTAGGTTACGTTAACAAAAGCGTAGAGACGAAATTGGGACGTAATACACCGCGTTCGGTTCGGACGGGCTGACTGGTTTTCTGATCAAATCGATCGGCCGATTTGCGGGAGTCGACCCTGTGTTGATAAATCTGGAATCATCTGATCCGCGATGGCTGCTCTGGAAACGGTGGATCGAGTCGAACTGTGCGAGAGTCTCCTGACATGGGTAAGCCTGCCCGTCTCCGGCCAAGACGCATTTTGCGGCGGATAACGGAAATTTTCCGACAGCGGGGAATGAGAACGGAGAGTTAAAAAAAAGAAAAAAAGAAAGATGATCGCGTCCTAAAGTCTGTAGGCTCCTTGACACAGCCGTGTGCTTACTGACAAGTTAGCTGTTTACGGAAAATAGTGTGGAAAACACACACGGGACCAGCTGCTACAGTGGTAACGTTAACCCAAGAAGTTGGACTGTCGGACATCTGTGGCGAGGCAGCTGGTGCTGATAGATAGCTAACCTTTACACCATCACAGAGAGGGTCCCAGGTAGCGTTGAAGCCAAGCAGGGATGATAACCAGCTAGCTGCTTGTCCGATGATCTGGACTCGTTTCCATCGTCGCTACTGCGTGGCTTCAAGCTGGCTGTGATTTCCTCTCAGCTGATGGAAACATCTCTCCAGACGCTATTCCCACTCATGGTCAAATATGTGTAAACTGAGGCTGGCTTCCTTTCGCCGATGGAGAAGCAAATTTCAGATAAAGCTGATTCAAAAGTGTTTTGCCCTGTGGGGAGGTTAAACTAGCTAAAAAAGGGCTCTTCTCAGACACTTTGTTATGAGATTGAGACGAAGGTGAAGGACTGACAGCGACACCAGCGTCTCCATTGTTGTTCTGTTCTAGATGTTCTGTAGATAAAGAACTGGTCGTAGGATTAGGTGGACAGGGCTGTAATGAGAAACTGTAATGAGGCATACTAAAACACCTCAGTGTTTACCAGGGATGTATTCTGAAATATCTCAAATTCGTCCTCTGACATGCTGTGCATCAAAGGATATAAGTGCTTTGAGTAGCAGACCACTTATGGGGATGACAGATGACAAGAAAGCCCTTCTGCTTGCACTGACACGCACTCGGACACACTAGGACTGTGTTGTGTGGCAATGCAGCTCTAGCAGTACGCTGCTGTGGAGAGGCTCTGGCGTGCCCATGTGTACCTGACACAGAGGAGCTGGAGTGTCCCAGCTGGGCCCAGGCACCCTCACTGCTGTGTGCAGCGCTAGAGGAGCAGCCTGGGAAGCCTGGTGGTGTGTGCAGTGTCCACCACTCCATGTCATGCTGAGGGTGAACAGCTTGGCCAGAGGGTTTATAAAATGTACGCCAAACTGTCTGACTCGGAAGGATGAATATCAGTACAGGAAGAATGCGTGTGAGTTTGAGTTTGGTTTCCTCAATGTGCTTGTTAACTTTGTTCTCCATCTCAACAGGATCTGTGTCTGGTCTTCTCTCTGATCCTTGTGTGTGACTGCCATACGGTTTCCCTTACTAATACTTCTCCATGCCATGTTTTAGTCCCGTGTGTGCAAAACACAGACGCGGCTGCGTTAGAAAAACACAGACAGCACGGGTAGGAGAAGCATACCGGGAAAGCCTGACCGCGTTAGAGCCAGCACAGTGTCTCGCGCACTCCCGACAGCCTGCGGCAGGGTGACAAGCAGGTGTCCCGTGCTCCTCGGTGCGCGGTTAAGGACGACGCGCCGGGGACGAGACCTCTCTGCGGAGACGCGCGTCTGAACTGGGACACTTCGTGCTGACACTCCCGCTGCCCTTAGAGGGAATGCGCCGCCCTTAGAAGTCATTCTGTTTTAATACTGAACTGAGGCCAGTACTTGTGTTGCTTTTACAGCTTTTTGTTAAACGTGGCCTGCATTAGCACAGATGGTATTATGTTAACCAGGCTCTGGGAGTCTGATGCTTTTGACCAGTAGCCATTTCCGCCAGTGGACCTGCGAAGTTTGGGGGGGTTTTTAAAGTGGGGAAAGAGGCGGGCGAGCAGAGAGTGCGGCGCTAAGCACTCCTATACGCACGTCCTCTTAATGCGCACACATGGGTTAGTTGTTTTGTGTGCTGTGAGGAAATTAAGGAAACTTCAGAGGGCCTTGTGGCTTGGATCGAAACAAATGTTTTGGTGTCGTGGGGGTGTCATCCAGTTACTCTTGCATGTTCACGAGGTGTGAAGCAGTTAAGTGGTAGTGTGACATCATCTGACGGGACAGGTTTAAGGATTAGTTGATTACAGGGTGTAGTCACTTTTTTTTCCCTTGGTTGTTGTGTTTTTTCCCCCTCTGTTATTACTGCCTGTACACACAACAGTCTCTCCTCAACAGGAGCCGTTGGGTGTAGAGAGACAGCATGGCGCTGTTGTGAGATGTTCGACATCAGGGTACCAATCGAGCTGCTCCTCTGTGAAGCGCAAAGGCGTTAAGAATTCCCCGCATGTGTGATGCCAGAGTCTCGCAGGCTCTGTTGTACTGGTCTTCTCGGACTCCAGGCAGGTGCCAGTCAGAAGCAGAGTGTGTTCTTCTGCGTCGGGCAGGGCCGCTACGCATGGAAACTGCTACCTCAAGCAGTGGAGGTTCGCTGCACTCCGCCTACACCAAGACATCCTGGTCTGATGTGTGAAGGCTAAATGCTTAATTCTTAATTTTTCAGAAACTGTTTTGCTAATAAGCAGATGTAGTTTAGTAATAACTATTTAATGACTAGCTCTTAATCGGTGGAATACGAGTAACCAAATCCATCTGTTAAACCAAAGCCATTTTGTTTATCCTGTCCTGTTAGGATATCGAGGCATCACTACCATCTACAGTATTTGAACAAACTTGTCTCTTTCTGATGCAGCAGAGGAGAACACAGCTAAAGCGTTGCCCTTTCAACTGCTTTTTTCACGCCCAGGCTAAAACTGCTCCGTGTTCCTGTGTGTAAACAATCATGGCTGATGGTGGTAACCGGACACCGAGTAGAGCAGGAAGCTGGGATTGAGTCCCGCTGGGGGGTTCCTCACTGTCCGAGGGAAGACCGCTGAGACGTGTCCGCACGAGCCAGGGCCGTGCTCAGTTCAGTCTCTGCTTAGCATGATCAGCGCGTGGATGAGGCGCTCTGCTAATGGCTGCTGCATTATGGTGGCGTCTCGAGCAAACAGACGAGCCGCACGTCAGGCTATCCTGCAGCCCGCCTGTTTTCATTCATGTCCTGCTTGGTGATTGGTTGCAGAGTTGACCACACTTGACTTCGTCGGAAGTTGACGCGCGCCCTGTAGTATAATGCTAACCTCACCCCCCCCCCCCCCCCGGGTCTCTTGGGCCTTGGCTCCGCTCCCTACGCCTGCTTTGAACTGCACGGTCAGTAATGAGAAATATCGACATGCTAAAATGGCATGTCTATTCTCTATCGCTTTCTGTCTCTCTCTCTCTGTCTGTCTCTCTATCTCTTCAGAAGCAATATGGTCAGCTCACATTCCTCCCATAGCTGCTAGCAGACCTTAAAAAGATCTTGCGATATGCCGTCTCAGACTCCAGCCTTTACAGTCACTTGCCCTCACATGTGTAGGATTATCAGGTGCAGTTGGTAGCAGACCTGTCACAGCTGGGCAGCTCTCCAGATCTGCAGTAGGTCTTTAGTGGGGTAGTCCCAATCAGCAGCTGAATTCCTGTGCAATTGCCGGATAGACAAAGGTACAAGACTCCGCAAGTTTGAGTGTGTTGCCATGCTGGTGGGAAGTCTGCCTTGCCTGTCCTTCTCAGACTTTTGGTTCACGTCAGCTGTCACATGTGCAGCATTTCCTGTTAGCCAAACTGGAACTCAAGTCGTTAATTTCTTGGAAAGCTTAGTCTGTTCACTTTAAGTGATGATGACCTTTATTTATGATTTGTGTGACCTTTGGTACCACTGTTGATTTCAAGGTGTTTAACATGCAAATAAATGGACAGCTTACTTCTTTTTACATAAAATTAATGCAGTTTGTTGCAGTGAAAGCAAAAGGGAACCAGCTGCCTCTGACCTCAGTCCTTTGTCTTTACCTGGCAAGTGAACTTTACAGAGGACTCGGTTCTCTTTCTGGTCCTCTTTAGCACCGATGAGAAATCGGACCACTTGTTCACACCACTACAGTGAACTCACGTGGGTCCTTAGGTTCAGAGGTCTTAGAGTTTGGCCTGATTTTTTTCTCACATGGTTTTTAAAACTTTCACATAGCACAGGAGCAGCTCAATGTGATCTTCTTCCCAGACGTCACAGAAAGCTGCCGTCTCTTCCTCAGACACCACAGGCCCACGGGCAGCCATTGTTCTCTAGTTTTCTCCACTCGAGATCGTCGCGTCGTATGACAAACCTGATGAAGGCCAGTGCGAAATGCACCAATGCCACTGTGTATTCACATCCATGCATCAGACCGCCGAACCACAAACGAACCGTACTGACACCGCCTCCGTTTCACGCTCCGTTTAGAGCGGTCCAAGTTTGTGTGACACGTTCTCATAGGCAAAAGAAACCATGACTCAGCGGTCCGTGATCACTCAGAACACTGCAACGGCCCGAGTCCTCTTCAGGGAATTGCCGCGTCTGTTTCCGTCCGCTGAGGTTTATCAGAATGTTCCCCTTTCTCTTCTACTCTTGAACCCTAACGCTGTGCATAGTTTGGGCTTGTTCTGGGCCTGGGCCGGTATTCCTAAAGCAGCCGGTACAGTTTTGCTGGGTGCGCTCTTCGTGAGGCCGGTGTTCTGCGTTGTGAGTACTGAGAACTGAGCTCCAGAACTGCAGCTTTCCTGAGAGGATTATTAGGCAGGCGAGTCCTTGACTACGGCCGTCGTCTTCGGGGCCCCTCCAGCCGCCCTAGTCCCCAGCCGTTTCTGTTCGGGCACGCTCAGGGCAGCCCGTGGGTGTGGACTTCCTCTCTGGAGCTGTGGACCCTGCCTTTCCTCTGAGTTATCCAGGCTGGCAGAGAGTTGCCAGAAGCCTGTGGAGCTCAAGGTATAAAGGTTGCAGGCCACCAAGTTGGCCAATAAATCCAGTGTTATTTCTGGGCAATTCCCTCGGGATGTGGGTCAGAGGTGAAACGTCCTTCAGGATAACGGATGGGCTTGGGGTAAACTTGGAGTGGTTGGTGCCGGTTTACATAAGTAAACACAATGGCTGTTCAGTACCACGGTGTGATTTATTCTTATTGGCTCGTGTGTGTGTGTGTGTGTGTGTGTGTGTGTGTGTGTGTGTGTGTGTGTGTGTGTGTGTGTGAACTCAGTGTTGGATTTCTTAACCAACATGTGAGAGCTAAAATTAAAGTCTGGCCAGCAGTCCCTGTTTGCCCTGTAAAGTGGACAGACACTGATCCCCACACTGAGGGAGGTTGGTGGGTGAATGTAGTCCAGCGTGCAGCCACCTCTGCTCCTGATTGGGTGGATTTCCCACCCTGACTGCCCAGAGCCTGGCAATGAACTGATGAACTTAATCAGGCAATCAACAAACAGTTCTGCAATCCGGCCCTCCAGGATCAGAGCTGGCGCCCTCTGGTGTTTGTTGTTTGCAGCATGTTCTATCCTAGCTGCGTGGTCAGCTGGTAAACACAGCTATGGCACACACCGAGCTCAGATCGTGATGAGGGGTTCGTCTTGACCTGTCTGTCCAAGCCGTCTGTGTTTTCTTTTTTTATATCTGGTTCGGCTCATTAAACAGGCAACAGGTGGAGAGTCTGAGTCAGCACTCCCCCATCACAAACAGCACCCATCCTGTTTACAGTGACCTAACCGATGGCTTGTGTAAGCTCATTAGTCAGGTCAGACCTCTTCAAGGGCCCTATGATGAGGTTTAGCGCATTACCCGTTCTGCCTTGTCCTGCATAATCCTTGTATGGTCTGGATTGCTCTGTCTTAGGTGAGGTGTAGATGTTTGCTATC
>NC_137504.1:26932500-26937500 GCF_041902795.1 Electrophorus electricus | reverse complement strand
AGCCTTACCCTAGCCTGTGTGTACCCTAGCCAACTATAACCTTAACATATGTATACCCTAACCCTAACTCTAAGCCTTACCCTAGCCAACTATAACCCTAACTCTAAGCCTTACCCTAGCCTGTGTGTACCCTAGCCAACTATAACCTTAACATATGTATACCCTAACCCTAACTCTAAGCCTTACCCTAGCCAACTATAACCCTAACATATGTATACCCTAACCCTAACTCTAAGCCTTACCCTAGCCAACTATAACCCTAACTCTAAGCCTTACCCTAGCCTGTGTGTACCCTAGCCAACTATAACCTTAACATATGTATACCCTAACCCTAACTCTAAGCCTTACCCTAGCCAACTATAACCCTAACTCTAAGCCTTACCCTAACCTGTGTACCCTAGCCAACTATAACCCTAACATATGTATACCCTAACCCTAACTCTAAGCCTTACCCTAGCCAACTATAACCCTAACATATGTATACCCTAACTCTAAGCCTTACCCTAGCCAACTATAACCCTAACCCTTACCCTAGCCCGTCTAACCCCAGGGTTTCTACCTGTCTGCAGGTTCTGGGGCAGCAGATTAATGACTTCACCCTCCCTGATGTCACTCTTATCGGAGAGCACTCAGACGCAGCTGAACTGGGCCGGATGCTGCAGCTCATTCTGGGATGTGCTGTCAACTGTGAACAGAAGCAAGGTGTGTGTGTGTGTGTGTGTGCGGTGTGAGGAAGAGAGAGTGTGAGTGATCTTTATCCCGTTAGAGTCATCATTCTTTCTTTTCCCCTCTTTTGCTAGTTTTATTGTAGAGTTCAGGAGAGCCAGAGAGCTAACGCTGAGTTTGTTTAAAGTAACCATGGGCTGTTTTAAACTCCGACAGCTCACGCGCTCAACCTCGGTGTTCCCCACCTTAATGTGACCCCCCCCTTCAACCCATGAGAGCATTGATTTGCCAAATAATATCCCACAATGTTTTGTACTTTAACAAAGGACGCTGGTCTTCTCCCTCCTCTCCAGAATACATCCAGACCATTATGATGATGGAGGAGTCTGTGCAGCATGTCGTCATGACGGCCATCCAGGAGGTAAAGCGCCGCCCTGCTGGACGCCCAGTGCCGCGCGGGCCCCCTGACCTCTGCCTTTTAATACCACTGTTTCGCTTTTTCGTAGCTCATGAGCAAAGAGAGCCCAGTGGCGGGAGGCAGCGACTCATACGTGGACCTGGACAGACAGGTGAGGCGGAGCGCTCGCTGATCTGGGGTCATCCGCTCGCTGATCTGGGCTCAGTCGCTCCAGGCGTAGAAGGAATGGGAATAATGGTTGCTGTTGTTTTTCTGTCCTCAGCTGAAGAAGACCCTGGACGAGCTGAACGACGCTCTGGCCTCCAAAGAGGAGATCGCTCAGAGATGTCATGAGCTCGACATGCAGGTAGGGATGTTCTCACCCATGCCCCACCTCCTGGCCCGCCCCCTGCCACGCCCCTCACCACATATCCGCCTGCTCTGAAGCCATCGTGAAGGGCTCTGGGGCTTCGTGACTTGCATTATTATTCTTTTGCATTATTGTTTTTTGTTTAGGTTTATTTTATTCATCTCCACAGAGCGTTTTCCCCCCAGCCAGTAGGCTACGTAGCGGGACGACTAACAAAAACCTGCAGCCCCTAAGATCTCATTTCCCACAAGATGCGCTTTTCCGAGCCAGCTTTCAGCGGCTCCTGCTGGGAGACATGTGGTGCAGAGTCCCGGCCCGTAGCCTGCTGTGTGGGCCTGCGTCCCTTTGAGCGGAGCAGTGGCTGCCCCAGTGCCTGTGCCTGTGCCCATCCTGGCGCTTGGCAACCATCCCTGCCGTTTTGTAAAGTATAGGAATGTATTTCCAAATGTTTCTGTTTTTGTGTTTGTTCTCTTCCGCGCTCCTGTGCCGTGCGGGGGTCGCTCTGAAGGCCTGCCTCATACAGGACGAGCGTGATAGGCTGAGATTAGAGTTTGTTGAACTAGAGGAGAGGGTAATGTTCCCATTTTTACTCTTGCTCTCACTCTGTGGTCATTCGGCG
Organism: Electrophorus electricus; assembly: GCF_041902795.1. Taxonomy (NCBI): domain Eukaryota; kingdom Metazoa; phylum Chordata; class Actinopteri; order Gymnotiformes; family Gymnotidae; genus Electrophorus; species Electrophorus electricus. The sequence goes on along the minus strand of NC_137504.1, from coordinate 26,935,448 downwards.
TCCAGAGTTTTGCCACCCACTTCCTGTAACATGCCGCAATAGTGTGCAGGACCTTTAACTCTGTGTGTGAGAGAGATTGTGTGTTTGTGCGTGTGTGTGTATGTGCGTGTGAGTGAAACACCGCGTGTACATCAGCTGTTCCTTGGCACCATGTCGCTCCACAGACTAACCCCACCCTCCCTCCAGCTGTTTGAGAATGCCCTTGGGTTGCCATGGCAATGGCCGACCGTGCTCACCCACAAGCCTTTGCAGCGATGACAAACAGTGTCATCGCTGTTGCCATGGGCAACACAGAGGACTCAGCTCAGAGCTTCAGTCCCCAGCGGCATGGCCAGCTCCTCAGCAGTGTGTGTGTGGGGGGGGGAGTGTTTATATCCACACGCAGACCTAAACGGCCACAGCACACACACACACACAAAAACACAAGGGCCAGGGTTCCACGATCACGTAGCGGTTCATCTCAGCCTTTGCCATGCACAGTCCTCCTAGTAAAGGTTTACACACTTCCCACGCAAGTGAAGATGTGCAGTGGGTCTGGCCGCAGGGCCCTAGTGCCGTAGGAGCAGAATGCTCGATGGCCATGTGTGTGAAGCTCAAGGGGCATGTGTGTGAATCTGTGGAAGAACTGTCCATTTCTCATGGTCTCTCATGCTGTGTGAAACCGCTGCTGTGTTTTGGTTGTGTGAGCCAATCATCTCCACCGCCTTGCGTGCTTGTGTGTGTGCTCTTGTATGTGCGTGCATACGCTGTGTGGGTGCACGCACGTGTGTGTGTGTGTGTGTGTGTGTGTGTGTAGGCAGAGCTGGGTCAGAGTCACGTTAATCAGCATGATGCCTCGTGACTCCTGACTGGCTGTATTGCTTCATCTTTTCTCAAATCTCAAATTTATTTTCACTTTTGCAGATGTTTTTAATACTTGCTTTTAGTTTCTTTTGATTTTGGTTGCCAGATATTTAAGATTAGATATAATTTGGACATTATAAAAAGCTGGCACGCGTGTTGTGTCATAGGTTACAGAATTGGCTGACCATGATACAATTTTTTAAATATTTCATACTGCAGAATATTGTACTTTCTCCTCAGGTTTGTGTTGGAATAATTGTGTAGTTCACTTCAGACAAGTAGAGACACAGAGAAATCACCCAGAATAAGTGAGCTAATAGAGTCTCACTTTTAAATAGACAGAGACTACATCTTATTAATTATAAGTGTACTCATGATTTGCATTATTCTCTCCCTCTGTCTCTTCCCTTTCTCTCTCTCTCTCTCTCTCTCTTTCTCTCTCTCTCTCTCTCTCTCTCTCAGGTGGCAGCCCTGCAGGAGGAGAAGAGCAGTCTTCTGGCTGAGAACCAGGTCCTGATGGAGCGCCTCAACCAGTCCGACTCCATTGAGGACCTGAACAGCCCGGCTGGTCGTCGGTATCTCCAGCTCCAGACCCAGCTGGAGCAGCTGCAGGAGGAGACGTTCAGGTGAGCAAGAATGAGCACTCTGCGAGAAACGAACAGAGACTGACTGATCAGGGTGTGTTCTCTTAAACTACGTGTAGTGCTGTGAGGTTAGCAGCAAATTGTGCTGCCATGACACATTTCCACATTCATAAACGTGGATTAGTGGCATATGCTATACTTTCCCTCATATGTGGTCATATATGCACATGATGCTAGCAAGTCAACCTGTCTGAAGGATGATGTTTGCTCACACATGTACATTATCAAAACAATCGTCCACGCGCACCCACTGAACTTACTGTCAAAGTTATTTAAACGGCAGGTTTTTGGATCTGTTTGGGGTGAGTGATGTGGTAAAATTTGCAGCTGTAGGGGTACACAAAAAGGAAAGTGACCTGCCTGAGCAGGAGCTCAGAATGTCACAAATTTTGCATTCAGTTCTGCTTCTGTGGTGTGATTTAGAAGAACTGGAGTCACAAGATACCGGTGTGTTAAATTTCTGCATAACTGACAGTTTAGTGTACAACCGCGTGTACAACTCTCATGACATTTATTTAGTCAGTCACCTGTCCCTTTCTGTGGGTATTTACTATATTGCAGCTCGTTCAGGTGTATATTTTGATTGGCTTTTACCTTGGGCACAGGTGAATTTACCAGAGCAGTATATTGACGCCGGTGCCTGAATTATCACCACAGTACACCATGTAGTCCTTCAACCGAAAGTTTCTCTGTGCTTGGTGGGCAGATTCTTGGCCTGTAAACACTGACGTGATGGCTTGTTTGGGTGTAACGCTAGCTAACACAAGCAACCGTCTTCTGTCACCAGTGCCGATACTGAAGCTAATGCTCGTCCTGGCAGTGTGCCGGCTAGCGCTAACGCACCTCCCTGTAGTTCTTTTGCTGTGTAAATGAGTATCGTGCTCTGGCGTGATTAGCACTGATGGTACCACTACCGGTGCGTTTGATTCAAAGACGACGTGGCTAATGCTAACTGTGACGCTAGCCCTGGGTTTCCGCGGCAGGGGGAGCGAGTCAGCGCGCTCTCAGCTGAGCTGGGAGTGCCAAACTTTGCCCTTCCCACGGGCACCTGCCAGCATCAGCCCCATCCCGGCCCTGCCCCAGTGGAGGTAACGGAACCTAGCACGGGCACAGAGGGCACCTTCTGGGCATAGGCACCCTCTCACTGGGGCAGGTTATGGCCTTGGGGGGGTATACAGTCCTGGCAACGCTTTTGGCTTTTTTGTTTTCACTGCCTGTGCACTTGGTTCACTTGGTTTCCTTTGCTCATATATAACTGACTGCTGATGTTTATATATATTTGAAGCACCAAGGTGTTTGGTGAAATTTCAAACGTTCATGTGACACATTTTTGCACGTTAATTGGCTAAAACACAAATGTCAATTGCTTCTCTGTCAGCTCTTTGGCTTTGGGGATATTATAACTGAAAACTGTGTGTGTGTGTGTGTGTGTGTGTGTGTGTGTGTGTGTGTGCGTGCGTG